>NC_041222.1:94556828-94559282 GCF_002837175.3 Physeter macrocephalus | reverse complement strand
AAAAAAAAAAAAAAAAAAAAAAATTATTCTTAAAAATTATTTTTTAATTTAATAACTTTATTTTATTATTTTTCTTTCTTTCTTTCTTTCTTTTCTCCCTTTTCTTCTGAGCCATGTGGTTGACAGGTCTTGGTGATCTGGCTGGGGGTCAGGCCTGTGACTCTGAGGTGGGAGATCCAAGTTCAGGATATTGGTCCACCAGAGACCTCCCGGCTCCATGTAATATCAAATGGCAAAAGCTCTTACAGAGATCTCCATCTCAACGATAAGACCCAGCTCCACTCAACGACCAGCAAGCTCCAGCACTGGACACCCCATGCGAAACAACTAGCAAGACAGGAACATAACCCCACCCATTAGTAGAGAGGCTGCTTAAAATCATAATAAGGTCAAAGACACCCCAAAACACACCAACGGATGTGGTCCTGCCCACCAGAAAGACAAGATCCAGCCTCATCCACCAGAACACAGGCACTAGTCCCCTCCACCAGGAAGCTGACAAAACCCACTGAACCAAACTTAGCCACTGGGGGCAGACACCAAAAACAACGGGAAACATGAACCTGCAGCCTGCAAGAAGGAGACCCCAAACACAGTAAGTTAAGAAAAATGAGAAGACAGAGAAACACACAGCAGATGAAGGAGCAAGGTAAAAACCCACCAGACCAAACTAATGAAGAGCAAATAGGCAGTCTACCCGAAAAAGAATTCAGAGTAATGACAGTAAAGATGACCCAAAATATTGGAAATAGAATGGAGAAAATACAAGAAACGTTTAACAAGGACCTAGAAGAACTAAAGAGCAAACAAATAACGAAGAACAACTCAATAAATGATATTAAAAATTCTCTAGAAGGAATCAATAGCAGAATAACTGAGGCAGAAGAACAGGTAAGTGACCAGTAAGATAAAATAGTGGAAATAACTACTGCAGAGCAGAATTTTAAAAAAGAATGAAAAGAACTGAGGACCGTCTCAGAGAACTCTGGGACAACATTAAATGAACCAACATTTGGATTATAGGGGTCCCAGAAAAAGAAGAGAAAAGAAAGGAACTGAGAAAATATTTGAAGAGATTATAGTTGAAAACTTCCCTAATATGGGAAAGGAAATGGTTAATCAAGCCCAGGAAGTGCAGAGAGTCCCATACAGGGTAAATGCAAGGAGAAACATGCCAAGACACATATTAATCAAACTATCAAAAATTAGATACAAGGAAAAAATATTAAAAGCAGCAAGGGAAAAACAACAAGTAACATACAAGGGAATCACCATAAGGTTAACAGCTGATCCTTCAGCAGAAACTCTGCAAGCCAGAAGGGAGTGGCAGGACATATTTAAAATGATGAAAGGGAAAAACCTACAACCAAGATTACTCTACCCAGCAAGGATCTTATTCAGATTTGATGGAGAAATTAAAACCTTTACAGACAAGCAAAAGGTAAGAGAATTCAGCACCACCAAACTAGCTTTACAACAAATGCTGAAGGAAGTTCTCTAGGCAGGAAGCACAAGAGAAGGGAAAGACCTACATAACAAACCCAAAACAGTCAAGAAAATGATAATAGGAACATACATGTGGTTAATTACCTTAAACATGATTGGATTAAATGTTCCAACCAAAAAACACAGCCTTACTGAATGGATACAAAAGCAAGACCCATACATATGCTGTCTACAAGAGACCCACTTCAGACCTAGGGACACATAAAGACTGAAAGTGAGGTGATGGAAAGAGATATTCCATGCAAATGGAAATCAAAAGAAAGCTGGAGTAGAAATTCTCATATCAGACAAAGTAGACGTTAAAGACTATTACAAGAGACAAAGAAGGACACTACATAATGATCAAGGGATCAATCCAAGAAGAAGATATAACAATTGTAAATATTTATGCACCCAACATAGGAGCACCTAAATACATAAGGCAATGCTAACAGCCATAAAAGGGGAAATCGACAGTAACACAATCAAACTAGGGGACTTTAACACCCCACTTTCTCCAAAGTGAAAATAAATAAGGAAACACAAGCTTTAAATGATACATTAAGCAAGATGGACTTAATTGGTATTTATAGCACATTCTATCCAAAAACAACAGAATACACTTTCTTCTCAAGTGCTCATGTAACATTCTCCAGGATAGATCATATCTTGGGTCACAAATCAAGCCTTGGTAAATTTAAGAAAATTCAAATCTTATCAAGTACCTTTTCTGACCACAACACTATCAAATAAAGGAAAAAAACTGTAAAAATTACAAAAATATGGAGGCTAAACAATACACTAATAGTAACCAAGAGATTACTGAAGAAATCAAAGATGAAATGAAAAAATACCTAGAAACAAATGACAATGAAAACACGACGGCCCAAAACCTATGGGATGCAGCAAAAGCATCACTAAGAGGGAAGTTTATAGCAATACAATCCTACCTCAAGAAACATCTCAAAT
>NC_041222.1:94543801-94556151 GCF_002837175.3 Physeter macrocephalus | reverse complement strand
AGAAATACAAAGGATCATGAGAGATTACCACAAGCAACTCTATACCAATAAAATGGGCAACCTGGAAGAAATGGACAAATTCTTAGAAAAGCACAACCTTCCGAGGCTGAACCAGGAAGAAATAGAAAATATATACAGACCAATCACAGCACTGAAATTGAGACTGTGATTAAAAATCTTCCCCAAAACAAAAGCCCAGGACCAGATGGCTTCACAGGCGAATTCTATCAAACATTTAGACAAGAGCTAACACCTATCTTTCTTAAACTATTCCAAAATATAGCAGAGGGAGGAACACTCCCAAACTCATTCTATGTGACCACCATCACCCTGATAACAAAACCAGACAAAGAGGTCACAAAGAAAGAAAACTACAGACCAATATTAGTGATGAACATAGATGCAAAATTCCTCAACAAAATAATAGCAAACAGAATCGAACAGCACATTAAAAGGATCATACACCATGATCAAGTGGGGTTTAACCTAAGAATGCAAGGATTCTTCAATATATGCAAATCAATCAATGTGATAAAGCATAGTAACAAATTGAAGGATAAAAACCATATGATCATCTCAACAGTTGACTGAAAAGCTTTCACCAAAATCCAACACCGATTTATGATAAAAACCCTCCAGAAAGTAGGCAGAGAGGGAACTTCCCTCAACATAATAAAGGCCATATATGACAAACCCACAGCCAACATTGTTTTCAATCGTGAAAACTGAAACCATTTCCACTAAGATCAGGAACAAGACAAGGTTGCCCACTCTCACCACTGCTATTCAATATAATTTTGGGAATTAAGGAAACACTCTCATTTACCATTGCAACAAAAAGAATAAAATACCCAGGAATAAAGCTACCTAGGGAGACAAAAGACCTGTACGCAGAAAAGTATAAGACACTGATGAAAGAAATTAAAGATGATACCAACAGATGGAGAGATATACCATGTTCTTAGATTGGAAAAATCAATATTGTGAAAATGACTATACTACCCAAAGCAATCTACAGATTCAATGCAATCCTTATCAAACTATCAATGGCATTTTTCACAGAACTAGAACAAAAATTTTCACAATTTGTACGGAAACACAGAAGTCCCTGAGTAGCCAAAGCAATCTTGAGAAAGAAAAATGTAGCTGGAGGAATCAGGCTCCCTGACTTCAGACTATACTACAAAGCTACAGTAATCAAGACAGTATGGTACTGTCACAAAAACAGAAATATAGATCAATGGAAAAGGATAGAAAGCCCAGAGACAAACCCATGCACATATGGTCACCTTATTTTTGATAAAGGAGGCAAGAATATAAAATGGAGAAAAGACTGCCTCTTCAATAAGTGGTGCTGGGAAACGTGACAGCTACATGTAAAAGAATGAAATTAGAACACTCCCTAACACCATACATAAAAATAAACTCAAAATGGATTAAAGACCTAAATGTAAGGCCAGACACTATCAAACTCTTAGAAGGTCATGCAGCTCAATATCACAAAAACAAACAACCCAATCCAAAAATGGGCAGAAAACCTAAATAGACATTCCTCCAAAGAAGATATACAGATTGTCAACAAACACATGAAAGAATGCTTAACATCACTAATCATTAGAGAAATGCGAATCAAAACTACAATGAGGTATCACTTCACACCAGTCAGAATGGCCATCAAAATATCTACAAACAATAAATGCTGGAGAGGGTGTGGAGAAAAGGGAACCCTCCTGCACTGTTGTTGCGAATGTAAATTGATACAGCCACTATGGAGAACAGTATGGAGGTTCCTTAAAAAACTAAAAATAGAACTACCGTGTGACACTGCAATACCACTACTGGGCATATACACTGAGAAAACCATAATTCAAAAAGAGTCATGTACCAACATGTTCATTGCAGCTCTATTTACAATAGCCAGGACATGGAAGCAACCTAAGTGTCCACTGACAGATGAATGGATAAAGAAGGTGTGGCACATGTATACAATGGATATTACTCAGCCATAAAAAGAAACGAAATTGAGTTATTTGTAGTGAGATGGATGGACCTAGATTCTGTCATACACAGTGAAGTAAGTCAGAAAGAGAAAAACAAATACCATATGCTAACATATATTTTGAATCTAAAGAAAAACGTTCTGAAGAACCTAGGGGCAGCACAGGAATAAAGATGCAGACGTAGAAAGTGTACTTGAGGACACAGGGTTGCGGGAAGGGTAAGCTGGGACGAAGTGAGAGAGCGGCATGGACTTATATACACTACCAATTGTAAAATAGATAGCTTGTGGGAAGTAGCTGCATAGCACAGGGAGATCAGCTCCGTGCTTTGTGAGCACCTAGAGGGGTGGGATAGGGTGGGTGGGAGGGAGACACAAGAGGAAGGAGATATGGGGATATATGTATATGTATAGCTGATTCACTTTGTTATAAAGGAGAAACTAACACACCACTGTAAAGCAATTATACTCGAATAAAGATGTTAAAAAAATAAAATAAAAATAAATAAATAAATCTAGTGAAGACTGCCTGGCATTTTAATACGTGTAAATAATTTTGTTTGAAAAATATTAACCTAAGAAGCCTTATATGCTTTTGTAATATATATTTCCCCCTCTAAACTGGCGTGTTCTAGGGCATCGTTTCTATGCCATGAGCTTCAGCTCCACAGCTGATGTCTACTAGAGGCAACCACTTGAGGGCACCAAAGGCATTGCTCTCAAACTCTGCATCTAGTTGGAGGAAGCAAGGCCTTCCACCTCATTGTACGTTTAGAGGAAGTGGGTGGGGAAGCCCAAGGTCTGGGAAAATGACCATAATAATAGTACCTCGTGTTTATATAGCACCTTTCTTCAATTAGCTCAGCATGTTTGGATGTGATTATTCAGCTGGGAGCTTCCAGTTGTGGGAAATGAGGCACAAGGCAAACACGTGGCCTAGGTGGGGCAGAGGGTGAGAACTAATTCTTATTCATTTCAAATGCCCATTCATTATTTTTACTCTAAAAAACTGATGTGTGACCTTTCTGAGCCATTTCCTTAGAAACAATAAGCTGAGAAGTCAGAGTCCCAAACTCAAATATATCTAATGGAAAGACTCATAAGCTCTACTAGGAAAGAAATCATGCTCTCCACAGCCAAGGAGGGAACCAAAACAGAATTATTTTCAACTATCTAAGTGTAGTTAAAGGTGACAAGTTGAATGTACTGATCTAAAGCACATTATGAAAACAATATAGCATAAATAATCCATTATACTTTTATTCCTCAAGCGAATGTACTTAGATTTGTATTGGAAATCATGCATCTTTTATCCATTTTCTGCCAAAAAAATGAAAAAAACAGGTGAAGAAAAAAATTCAACTTGTATTAAAAAAAGCTAAACTCTTGTCCCACATAAGAAAATATTATTCCAGGGCTTCCCTGGTGGCACAGAGGTTAAGAATCTGCCTGCCAATGCACAGGATGTGGGTTCGAGCTCTGGTCTGGGAAGATCCCATTTGCCGTGAACAACTAAGCCCACACGCTACAACTACGGAGCCTGCTCTCTAGAGCCTGCGCACCACAACTACTGAAGCCCGCATGCCTAGAGCTCGTGCTCCGCAACAAGAGAAGCCACTGCAATGAGAAGCTCGCGCACCGCAATGAAGAGTAGCCCCCGCTCGCCGCAACTAGAGAAAGCCCGTGAGCAGAAACAATGACCCAACACAGCCCAAAATAAATAAAATAAAATAAATAAATTTATGGAAAAAAAGAAAATATTGCAGACTTTAATGTGTTAATTAAATGCTCCAACATGGTTTAGTAAAGAAACATCATGACAGAGAATTTAATTAACAGAGACAGTTAGGTCTGGCTTAGTCATCTACTGAGAAGATTGCTATAGTGAAAGTTTCCACTGAGAGCATTTGCAAAGGCTGATGTGTAATTCACAATTAAGATGCTTTCTTTCTGCAGAGTCATTTAGGGTCTCACCTGCTAATGAAAAGTCTCACATTTTCTCCAAATACTAAACATGTGCCTTTAACTTCTGAGTTATGATGTGGACGTTCACTCACCCACATGTTTGAGGATGACTGTCCCTTTACAGGTTTAAACCCAACAGACTCACCCTTCAGGGTCATCTTTTTTTCACCAAATCCCTACTGTTTTCTTTAAATTTTAAATGATGCTTGAGTATGGCTTCCTTAATAGTTCAAATGATCTTAACACACATCTGTTATATAAAGAGTTTCTCCAAGGTATTAGGGAACTAATATGATTGCAAGTAACTGATTTTCATTTTATAAAAATATACAATTCAGAGACTCTGCAGGTCCTGAAATGGAAAGTAACTTAATGGTACTTCTTTCTCTCTTACTTACCTCTTTCTCAGGTCCCCATTATATTAAATTTGAGAAATGCCAGTGATTTATTGGGTTCTAGGGGAAAATATTTGGTTTTACCTTATTAATTTGGACACTTACCTCTGATGTCTACTTTTCTAAGGTGGGTGCAGATTGACTTCCATAAACTACTTATAACAATTGTACATCATGTCCACTCTCAAAATAATATATAATACAGATTTTGGCATTGGAGGTTAGGGTTTTAAGGGTGTTAGATTCTTTGAACAGCTCAAATACACATAAATCCAAAGGTAAAAAAGGAAAAGTGATACTACCTTAGACTTGTTCTTATCACCATCCCATTCCAATTCAAAATCATTGATTCCTCAAGATTTAAAGCTAGAAAACCAAACCACAGCAAGGTAAGGTAACTTGCTCACGCACAGACAGTGGTAGATTCAAGTCTCCAATCTCATTCTTCTCTAATAGCTCTTATTTTATTGTTTTATTAATCTTTATATTCCATTTGGATTTTTTTAACTTCCAGGTAATAAGTAGGATGAAAAAGCCAAATTTTCCTAAGATAGAGAATAAATCAATTTCATTTCAGCTCATAAGTATTTTTCAGGCACTACTTTGTGTAGAGTTTTGCTTGATGCAGAGATCAAGAGGTAGAGTTTGACTTTCAAGTAGCCAAAAACATTTCTTACACTTTCTAATCATTTTAGAGAAAATGATAAAAAAAAAAAACCTTGGCACTTGTCATTTCAAATTTCCAGATTAGTAGTGTTTTCACAACCAGGAATAATCCACATGAAGTATTAAATTTAAAATGGCTTGCCTTTGAAACTTCCTTTTCATGATAGTTTTCCTCCAGAGTTCTTTCACATAAATGTTCAAACAGCAAATTTTACCTGAAAATGATTAAGTAAAAGATGTCATTAAGAATTTCAGAGGTTTAGCTGCTATTATTCATATTTTAAATGTAATTTTATAAGAATAACTTTGAATGTTGTCAGATTTCATATTACTTAGTTATCTTACTCATCAGAATCATAAGTTCTAATATCACATATACCACAAATCTACTAAAACATGCAGCACATTTTTTACCAAAAACTGTTTGAGTTTTGCCATTCCAACTAATCTGTGAATTCCCTGAAGATAGCGCTTTTATCTTGATTATGTCCCATAGCACATACAAGACTGGCAATAAATGCCTGGTAAATGAATGATGAAAGACTGGGTTGATAATATGTATCTAATGTTACTATAGGGTCACTCAAGGACAGACAAAAGAGATAAAATGGAAAATGAACAAGGACAGAAATTTAAGGATCAACTACACTTAGGTCATTGCAAAAGGAGAAGAAGTTGGAGGAAAATATGATAAACAATCAGAGAGCTAGGGATTTCGTGTCATGGAAAACAAAGAGGAAATTTTAGAAGTTTGGGTTGGCAATAGTATTAGAACTTAAAAAAATGATAGGAAATGTGGTAGTTATTAAAACTGTCCATAAATATTCTAGCTCTCTCTTCTTCGTGGTACATTAAAGGTTGTGTTTCCCTGACTTGTTTTGCTAATGAAATGTGATTGAAAGTGATACATATTATTTTCCATTGAAAGCTTTGAGTGTCAATGAGAATTTCCCGATGCTTCCTTTTGTTTCCTTTGCCATGGTGACGGAAGGTTCAGATAATGGCTGCTTCATTAGCTTGGGACAAAGCATGAGGACATAGTGTATGTGCATCAGAGCCCCCTGCCAACACACAAAGGGCAGGCAGTATGGGCGAGAAATACATCTCATTTGTTTAAAGACATAGGTGGTGGGATTGTTTCTTACTGTAGCATACAGATAGCTTATCCTGACTGATACAGGGAGTTAGAAAAAGTAAGAACTTATTAAATAAGAATAATTAAAATAACCAGAACTTTTAGTTGTATATTTCTAGGCAGTAAGTGGATTTAAGGACTTAATAATGAGTTATTGATTTTAAAAAATTGTGAGAAAAGAGTACCAACTATCCATTTAAAATATTTAATACAAACTGAAGAGAATCATCCCTCCTCATCCCTATCAAAGTTTTTAAAAAAATAATCATAAGAAATAAAAATAGTGGGAGAAAAATGTATTGACACTAAAAACAAAAGAATAGTTCCAGCAATACACCAACACTTTGAATAATATTGAAGAAAAATATCTGACATATACCTGCTTGTGAGACAGAATTGAGGGAATTACTGAGTGACCTGCTGTTTACCACATAATAGAAAAAGTCTGTTTTAGGAACACAGAACTCACTCCCCAGCAGAACTATAATAACATCTTCTGGTGTAGAAAACAAGACACTGAAAGGGAAGAAGTCTCTGGGGGAATTGGTAAAAGGCTATTTTCTATCCTACTGATATTTTTGGGGAGGTAAAGACTCCCTTTTTAAAGTCACACCTTTCAGTTGCTGAGTAAAGAACAAGCTAAATGAAATGTGGGTAATATTCCACTGGCCAGTGTTGGGATTAGCTAAAGAGGGGGGTCATGGGCTAAGATATAATTAGGCTGCCACAACAGCCTTGTAAAGGGCAACTATTTAACACATAAGCAAACCTGCCTTCATGAGATACAGCCCTCTATTTTCAGCAATGGTCTTGGATATATGATCTGGCAAAGTTAAACTCTAATAAATATAAATTTTTCCACCTCCTATAGGGTATCAGTGACTTAAACAGGGGCCTAAACATTATCCAAGAGCATCCATTTCAACTCTCTAAAATAGAAAAATATGGTCTCTTTCTATTAGATTAATAAACAGAAGCATCACTATAGAGGAGAAATCAGTAAGTGAATATATCTTATGGAACACAGCTACTGAAAGAAGCAGAAGAAAACTTTAGAATATCTTTAATTAAACTTTCAAAGATGAGCAGATATTGCATCTATGAAATTGGAAAAAGAAAGAAACTCATGACAGAATAGAAGTTAAACAAAACTTGATTGTTAAACAAAAGAAAGTACAAGGGAGGCAGTGTGCTTAAAATGAAACTTAAAAATTAGAGGACATTTTAGTGTTACTTAGAAAAATCAGAGTAAGACTATTAAGACATAAAAGTGAAGAGAGAAATGGTCAGAAATGTAGATAGCAGAATAGGGGGGTCAAATGTAGTCATAATAGGAATATTTTAAAAAATGAATTGAGGAGAAGACAATAAAGAAAAGGGAGGAAAATTGCCCTAAGATAAGAAAACTTTGATATTTAGATGCAGAGGGCTCCTAAATAAAAACTAGATAATTTTAATGAGAAAGTACCAACTCCAACAATTTATTTGTCACTAGACATAGGAAATTTTAAAAATTATTTCTAGAATAAAAATATCCCATAAGTATTCAGTCAGAAAATGATATGAGCATATACATAGGAAAATGAGAAATAATATTAACCCCTGGTTTATGAAAGCAGAAATATAAATAGCCAATAAACATATGGAGAGACAATGATTTAAACAAGAGTGACAGTTTTCTTATCACACTGAAGTAAATTAAAATAGTATAAAGCTTGGTGTTATCAAAAGTATTGGACGTGCATTCTAGTACATTTTTGAGGGTATAAATTAAGATGAACTATTTATATGACAATTAACATGTAGCTAATGCTTACATTTCTATTTCCTAGCATTGATTCAAAGGAAAATAATCACTTATATGTGCAAATATCTAGCCATAAGAATAGTCTGCAAAAATATAACAAGGGCATACCATTAGAAACAAATAAGTATCTAAAATTTGGTCTTTGAGTAAAGACAATACAATCATGAGTAATACACTGTAGATGTATACGCTTAAATGAATAGAAAAGTATTCACAAAATTAAAAGAAAACAAGTCTTAAAAATATATCAATAGTACATTTTAAGTTTATGTTTAGGTGTTAAGTTTATTGTTATGTGAACAATATGTTCACATTTGTGTTTTCGATAAGCTCCCTTAGCCAAACAACCCTCCTTATCATGGGGACCAGGCACAGACCTCCTTATCCCTAAGTAGCAGGCTTCAGTTCCCTGCCAGCCCACGGAACTATTCAAACAAACAAGTCACGTCCTCTTATGGGTACCAGGATTCCCCTCATGCCCTTGTTAGGCAGCCTCTGGTTGTTCACTCTTTTCTGAATGCAAACCCCATGTGACCATGCGTCACAAGTGGTGTCCTCCTCTGGTCTGTGAGTACATGTAACTAATAAACTGTTGTCAAATGAACCTGTACAGTGTCAGGTTTCATGTGTTTGGCCATCCCCATAACCCTACAGTGGAGATCCCTCTGTCACCAATATGGTGAGGAGGGGGCAAGAAAAACAAACAAAACAAAAAAGAAATGAAGGCTCAAGTGAAATAGAGGCTTGATGGAGCAATGTCCTAGAGCAGGGATAAGCTGAGGGACTCCAACGGGTAGATAAATGAGTTAATTTTGCCAAGAAAGAGAGCTTCATCCTATTAAATAGAAGAAAGGGAGAATAGAATGGGTGGTGATCTAGCTGTGCCCTTGCAGGATAGTTAGTAAAGTAGGAAGCAGTGACATCTGCTGAGATCAAGAGGCAGTAATAAGGTTTGGGGCTTAAGAAGTTGATCCCTTAGGATATTTTGGCTCACAAGTAGCATAATTGCCAACTAAGAGTAATTTACAGGCAACTGACTATCTCAGATATTAGAAACCTAGAAACAGGCAATTCCAGGATGACTTGAGGAGCTCAATAAATGTTAGGATACAGGTATGTCATTTTCAAAATCTTCTCCATCTTCTTCTGAAAGTGATAAGATGGCTGTTGCATCATGATTTCACATGACGTCTCCAAAGAAGGGAGAAAAAAGAAAAGAAACACATTTTCTCCTGAATATAGATAGATATTAAATATGGATATTTTATATATAAATATACACACTATATATATATATACAGTTTTACAGAAGCCACTAGCAAATATCCCCTAATCTCATTGACCAATACTAGTCAATAAATGACCATAAATGAGCAAAGAAAATGAGATTAGCATGACTGGCTTAGAGTAATCACAATTTTTATTCTGGGGCTGAGCATTTTGCTTCCTGAATAAAAGTGGGTTTCTGTTAGCAAATAACAAAGGGGGAAATATTTCAGGTCAAGCAATTTACAGAGATTGTTCAAAGGAGTATGGAAAAGTTTTGTAATAGCAGCTGTGGATAATGCCATAAGAAATCCATAAAATGTGAATGAAAGGATTACTGAGCAGCTGTCAATACAAAAATGAAGGTGGAAAATCATGAATTTATAGAGAATATGATATCCTAGATTTGACACTTTCTTTGGCAACACATAACAAACTAAGAATCAGAAGTAAACCTGTGGAGTATGAAAGAAACAAGAATGCTATGTTATTCATGAAAAAGGTTTTGAATGTCTAACCATAAGATCCAGAACTTTAGAAGGTAATGGACCTAGCTATGAGTTCCAAGAATTAAGAGAAAAAACATACAGCTTTGGGTATTTGGAGATCAGGATGAAAAAACTGGAATGAGCAGGTGACATGAAGGAAATAAGGAGAGTTTAGTAAGAGAAATAGAATCCAAATTCACTGGCATTTGGAATCATTTTGCCTCAAAGTGCAGACATGGCAGAGAGAGTTTGAGAAAATTTGGATATCAATGCAGTGGTTGTAAAGAGGTTAAGAATATCAGAAGGGTATTTTGGGGGGCAGTGGAAAGAGTGGCAGGAATTATTTTTATATTGCCTATGTTGTTCTGCATTCCCAGTTAGATGGCATTTTTCTTTCAGGTCAGGGAGTATATTTTACATTTTTTTCTTATCCTACTCTATGAAGAGGAGTGAGAAGTGGTGGCTATTGTGCTACTGGAGATAGTCCCCTTGGATTCCAAGATTTCACACAGGCTTCAAATTTCAGTTATTATGTTAAGCTTGCACAATTCGATTTTAAATATTTTTGTAAAATTGGGGAATAATTTCATATTACTAATTGAGTTGGAGATATTCTATCTGGATACAATTCTTTCTCTTAGAGCTTCAAATTACACACTCATCTTATCTACCAGTGATGCATTTCCTCCAAATACAATCAATGGCTATACCCAGAAAATGCAGGTGCTAGTAGATCCAAGCCACACCACTGAATGCCAGTTACATGCCCGGTATCAGAGTCTTATTTATTGTACTTAGTTTAAAAACAGGAGGCTAGAAAAAAAATGTCAAACAATAGTCAATAGGTTGAATAAATTGTGATATTTCTACAAAGGAATATTCTATAAGGCATAGCCATAAGACAATATTATTTTTTTAAATATGTATTAACATAAAAATAAAGCACAATGTAATTCTAAGAATCAACACTTTTACTCATGTGAAATATCCAAAAGTTATGTTTATAAGAATGTAGGTGATTTTCAAAATGATTTTTGATTTTATCATTTTTCCAAAGTAAATATTGTGTTATTTAAGTAATAATTCTTATGTAACAAGTATCAAATAACACCAGACCCAAGGCAAACTTTGTCCTTTAAAAAAAATAGAAGAGGATGGACCTGGAGGGAAAGAATCAGAATTGTTTGAGAGTACCAGAAGGCTTTTCTTGTGCAATGGGAAAGATTTCCATCCCCGTCCCAGATTCCCCTTCCCTCCCCCTTTCCCTTCCCTTCTCCCTCTTCCGGCCAGGTAAGTAGTGAGATTAGCCTCTGAGTCACAATTCTTATAGCTTTATTTCCTGTCTGGGACTCAGACCAGAAGACTTGAGCACAGTCTGATTCACCCACTATTTTAAATAAATATTACCCAAGGCTTTTCTGAGTCCCTCCGGCAATTTCCCTTCACCCTTTCAGAATGTCTGTGCTTGATCGTCCTATTGATGTCTCCTATATTGCCTAATTAAAAACACTCCACACTTGGTCAAGAAGACTTTGAGCTCTCTCAAGACTCTCCATATTCAAACATACCTCAGTACATCACAGTTGTGAGGGTCCTTTGGCTTTAGTTGGGGTTCTATGGAAAGTAGGGGAGGAAGCGGGACGGTGCTTCTGGGATAGATGACTGGACTTCCCCAGGAGAGGCATCTGTACCACTCTGACAAGTATTTTCCACTGGTACCCACAACTGGCTCTTCTAAAACAGCAGTATGTGAATAGTTATCAAGCAAATAAGCAAAAGCCAATAATGATTACATCCCAGGATATCTCCATGGTCTGCTCCTCTTCTGATTTTTCTTGATGCTTTCTTCGCTTTTTCAAGCTTCTTCACAGGCCTTTCTTCTTTTGAAATGTTATTCTCAAGGATCATTTCTATCTTCTAAACCATCTGCTTTCATATCTCATCCACTTCTTGTTCTAACTTCTACAAACAGGTGGATGGATTCTAAACTCAGGTCTCTTTCTGGATGCTTCAGTGTTCTGGCTAGATCCTGCTCACATCCCGTTTTCTTGTTCCATGTGCCCATCCTCAGGTTCTGCATGTTTTGTTTCTGAAGGATTGCCTCTGCATCTGCATCCCTCTTCTGAAGGCAATTCTTTGGCTACTGGAGCCACTTTGCCTGAACATGTGAAGAACTTAAGTACCTGGAATTTTGTCCTGTGGGGCAGACCATAGCTAATGATGGATGCAACAGTATAAAAGCCCAGCTCCCTTGTTTTGAGCAAGACAAGTATGAGGTGTGGTTTAGTCTCCAGAGTTCCTTTTGAGATCAGAGGAGGCTGGGACTTCACCTGAGATTGCACCCTTGATTGACTTCTCTTCCTCATTCATCCTCCACTACTGCTGGAAACACTTTAATAAATCACTTGTCCATGAATCTTTCTCCCAGAATCTCCTGGGGAAACTGACCTAAGATGCTACTGGACTTGTAATTTATTTATAAAACTATTAAACATGGTCACCTGGATTATCCCCATGCACTTTAAACTCATTTTTTTTTTTTTTTTTGCTTTTGTTTTTTCGGTACGCGGGCCTCTCACTGCTGTGGCCCCTCCCGTTGCGGAGCACAGGCTCCGGACGCGCAGGCTCA
>NC_041222.1:94525718-94543733 GCF_002837175.3 Physeter macrocephalus | reverse complement strand
CGGTACGCGGGCCTCTCACTGCTGTGGCCCCTCCCGTTGCGGAGCACAGGCTCCGGACGCGCAGGCTCAGTGGCCATGGCTCACGGGCCCAGCCGCTCCACAGCATGTGGGATCCTCCCGGACCGGAGCACGAACCGGCGTCCCCCGCATCGGCAGGCAAACTCTCAACCCCTGCGCCACCAGGGAAGCCCCTCAATTTGTTGATAACTGATTTTATCCTTTTCCTCCTAATCCTGCTCCCCCTTCCATATTCCCTAATGTATAAATGCACCCAGTTATCCGAGACAGAAGCATTGGAGTTATTCTAGGTATTTCTCTCACCATCAACCCCCACTTTCACTTAATCACAATTTCTACCTATTTTAATTCATTAGCATTTCTTGAATATGTCCTCTTGTTTCCATTACCATTGCCTTTATATGTTTCTAGCCTCCATTTAAAAAAAAAAATTTCTCAACCCTCACTTACCACTTAATCTTACCAAGGCAAGGCCCCAGAGACAATCAATTACCCTTTTACCAGAACCCTCAATTCCTTTTTATTCCTTTCCTTCTGCCACATCCACAAACTTACTACTTTAAATCATTCCAGAATGTTTTATCTCCTCTTTTTTAGTGATGAAAACTGCTAGAAAATTATCAGTCAACAGTCTTTAGTGTTCTTATACTTAAAAATAGAACACCACAACATTTAAAAATTATTTTCCTGTATAATTAAATTTACTAATTCATCATTCGTCTTATGTAGCTTTGTTAAATTTATTTCTATATAGTATTTTAAGGGTCTTTTAAAATTGCAATTGGGAAATAAACATTTCTTTCATTATATTTTTAGATTTTACCTTTGCCTTCTGGGCTACAATAAGCAGTTAATTTTATGTTTCTCTAGTATCCAGGTACCTTAAAAGACTTTTATTAGTTGTGATAACTTTTAGTTATCAAGAGTGCTTGAACAGAATGTGTAATGGATTTAGTTTTCTATATTCTCTATTGAACCATATGAAACTAATTGCCAGTATTAAGTCAAGAATGTTTGAATAGGGCTTCCCTGGTCTCTCAGTGGTTAAGAATCCGCTTGCCAATGCAGGGGACACAGGTTGGAGCCCTGGTCCAGGAAGATCCCACATGCCGGGGAGCAACTAAGCCCGTGCGCCACAACTACTGAGCCTGCGCTTTAGAGCCTGTGAGCTGCAACTACCGAAGCCCACACTACTAGAGCCCGTGCTCTGCAACAAGAGAAGCTACCACAATGAGAAGCCTGCTCATGGCAACGAAGTGTAGTCCCTGCTCACCGCAACTACAGAAAGCCTGCGGGCAGCAACCAAGACCCAATGCAGCCAAAAATAAATAAATTAAATAAATTAATTTTTTTAAAAAAAGAATCTTTGAATAGAGGTAATTTCATAAGTTATGTATATATCTATATGTATCTACATATATCCATATCTATGTATCATGGTTTATCGATCTATCTATCTATCTATCATGTTTTCATTGTCTGGTTTAACTTTTATATATGGTTAACCAAGATATTTTCTTCTTAATCAATTAATTACCTAGTGACATACTCTAAATTCTGTCACTACAATGATGTATTTATATTTTTCTTCTCATAATTCTATCAAGTTTTGCCTTATACGGTGTGAAGCTTTATACAGATTGAAGCATACACATTTGTATCTTCTTCATAAGTTTTTCTTTCTATGATTATGCAGCAACCATTTTATCTCTATGTTTCTGCCTTAAAATATTTTTTCTGATAGTACTGTAACTTCACTAGCTTTTATTTGGTGATTTGTCTATTGTAACTTTTATATTTCTACTTTCAACCTCTCAGTGCACTTTTGTTTTAGATTCGTTTTTATGTAACTGAAATTCTTTCTTTTTTTCCTTTTTAAATTTTTAAAAAATTTATTTATTTTATTATTTTTCACTGCTTTGGGTCTTCGTTGCTGTCTGCGGGCTTTCTGTAGTTGCGGTGAGCAGGGGCTACACTTCGTTGCAGTGCATAGGCTTCTCATTGTGATGGCTTCTCTTGTTGCAGAGCACAGGCTCTAGTCGTGTGGGCTTCAGTAGCTGTGGCTCATGGGCTCTAGAGCACAGGCTCGATAGTTGTGGTGCATGGACTTAGTTGCTCTGCGGCATTGGGATTTTCCTGGACCAGGGCTCGAACCCGTATCCCCTGCATTGGCAGGCAGATTCTTAACCATTGAACCACCAGGGAAGTCCCCTTTTTTCCTTTTTATTAAATTGCACAAGTTTTTAGCTGATAAGTTTTGTCTTATTACTGATACATTTAAAGTTATGTTTACCATCTTTTCCTGTGTTTCTGTTTACCATGTTGCTGCTACAGATTTCTTTGTTTTATTTTTTCTTTAATTCACTAAGTTTGACATTTATACATTATATTTCTGTTGTTGGTTGATTACCCCAAATTTGTAGCACATGTATTTCCTCAACAATGTATAAAGTAAATCATAATTTTCACTCTTCTCCCAAAATATTCAAGAGCCTTAGAATGCTTAAATTTCAATTATCCTCCTTTCATCTTACATCATATCATTGGCCAATATGTTAGTTGCACCTATATATGCCATCCATTAAATTAGTCTTCATTATTATTATTTTATATCATTAATGTTGGTTCATACTTTCCCTCATGTGTACCAATTTTTTTATTTACCATTCTGTCTTGCATATCCTATCTTCCTTAGGTTTTTATTGTTTTTCTTCAGGAAGTACATTCTTTGAGGCTCCGTCAGTATGAGTATGTTAATGGTAAACATGTTCTTTGTAGAAAAGAACTTTTTCTTTTCATCTACTTTTCATCTCCAGTTATTTACAGAATCTCTTTTTCCTTTGGTGTCTTGAGGTTCCCTGTGATGTGTTTAGCTCAATCTAATGTATTTATTTATTTAGTCTAGTGAAGACTAGATTCCTTAGGCTTCCTGAATCTGAGCTTCTAAGCCATTATGTCTTCTTTTATTTCTGAGAAAATTCCACCCATTCCTTCTTTAATACTGCATTCTCTTTATTTTGTCCTTGCAGTACTCCAGTTGGCAGCACTACTTGAGCACTTGGGAAAGAGAGGTTCTTGGATCCAGTATTTTAAAATGTCCTGCATATGACAACACACACACACACAGAATATTTTAAAACTATTGTCACTTGGAAGTCAGCACTGTGTTAGTACACTGCAACCTAAAATTAAATATCTGGTCTTACAAGTAACATCATTCAGATGCCTAGAAACGTTCTCTTTTGAATTCTTGGGAAAAAAACAATTACTGTGAAATGCCCTGAATGTTTGAGGGTTGTGTGACAGCCATGGTCAAGGATGGACAATGCTTCATAGTGAAGAAGATCTGAGCAATAGAAGAGTTAGTAAGAGAAAAGACTACATAACTTGCCAAATCCTTCTTTTCCAAGACAATGAGTGTAAAAGATTCTTCCATAACATAATGCATTTCCACGTGGTGCCTTGAATCCATTCTCTTGCTTCTCTTTTAATTTTTAAAATTTTACTCCAATTTATGGAATTATTAGTTCTGCCAGTTTTATTGTGGAGTCCTTAGGCTTGTGTACAACCTGTTATATATGTTACCTGCAAACAGGATAATTTTACTTTTTCTTTTCTGATTTAAATGCCTTTTATTTATTTTTCTTACCTAGTTGCTCTTAGGACTTCTAATACTATATTAATAGAAGTGATGAGAGTGGGCATCCTTGTGTTGTTCCTGATCTTAAATGAAAAGCTTTCAGCTTTTAACTGTTGTGTATAATGTATTTTGTTGAGAATTTTTGCATCTACTTTCATTAGGGATATTGGTCTATAGTTTTCCTTCTTATGCAGTGTCTTTGTCTGGCTTTGGTATCAGGATAATGCTGGACTCATAAATTGAGGTTGGAAGTGTCCCCTACTTTTCAATTTTTTGGAAGAGTTTGAGAAGGATTGGTGGTAATTCTTTTTTAAATGATTGGTAAAATTTACCAGTGAAGCCATCTGATCCTGGGCCTTTCTTTGTTGGGAGGATGT
Organism: Physeter macrocephalus; assembly: GCF_002837175.3. NCBI lineage: Eukaryota > Metazoa > Chordata > Mammalia > Artiodactyla > Physeteridae > Physeter > Physeter macrocephalus. The sequence goes on along the minus strand of NC_041222.1, from coordinate 94,539,698 downwards.
TGATTAGTGACTCAATCTCCTTATTCACTTTTGTCTGTTTAGATTTTTCATTTCTTCATGACAGTCTTGATAGGTTGTATGTTTCTAGGAATTTATCCATTTCTTCTAGCTTATTAAATTTGTTGATGTATAATTTTTCATATGTTGCACTTTAGCCTCTTATTTTGTACTTTATTTCTATGACATTAGTTATAATGTCTCTTATTTCATTTATCATTTTATTTACTTGAGTGTTCTCTTTTTCTTCATCTAGCTAAATGTCAATTTTATTTATTTTTAAAAGGGCTTAGTTGTGTTGATTTTTTCCTATTTTTCTGATCTCTATTTTGTTGATATCTGCTCTACTGTATTGTTTCCTTCCTTCTGCTAACTTTGGGCTTTGTTTTTCTTATTTGAGGTGTAAAATTGGGTTGTTTATTTGAGATCTCTCTTTTTCTTAATGTAGCATTTATCACTAGAAGCTTCCCTCTTAGAACTGCTTTTGCTGCATCTCATAAGTTTTGGTATGTTGTGCTTTCATTTTCATTTGTCTTAAGATATTTTTAAAATTTCTCCTTTAATTACTTCTTTGACCTATTGATTGCTTAGGAGTGTGTTATTTAATTTCCACGTATTTGTGAATTTCCCAATTTTCCTTCTGTTTTTGATTTCTAACTTCATACCAATATGGTTGGGAAAGATAGTTGGTATGATTTCAGTTTTCCTTAATTTTTTAAGACTTCTTTTATGGCCTAATATATGATTTCTCCTGGAGGACATTCTTTGTGCACTTGAGATGTCTGTGTATTCTACTGCTGTAGGATGAAATGATCTGTGCATGTCTGTTAGGTCCATTTGGTCTATAGTATTGGTCAAAGTCCCTTTTCTTATTGACTTACTGTTGGCATGTTCTATTCATTGTTGAAAATGAGGTTTTGAATTTTCCTATTGTTATTTTGTTGTTGTCTATTTTTCCCCCAGTACTATCAAAATTCATTTTATATATTTAGGAGCTCTCATATTGAGTGTATATGTATTTATATGTAATTGTTATATCTTCCTGATGAATTGATCCTTTTTCATTCTATAATGCCTTTCTATGTCTCTTGTGACCATTTTAGGCTTAAAGTCTATTCTGTCTAAATATAACTACCCTTGCCCTCTTTTGGGTATCTTTTTCTGTGGTTTCACTTTCAGCCCATGTGTGTCCTTAAGTCTAAAGTGAGTCTCTGGTAGACAGCATATAGTTGAATCTTGATTTTTAGTCACTTCAGCCACTCTATGTCTTTTCATTGGGGAGTTTAATTTACATTTAAAGTAACTATTGATAGGGAAGGGCTTACTACTGTAATTTTGATCATTGTTTTCTGTCCATCTTCTTGTTCTTTTGTTTCTGCTTTCCTTTCTTGCTATCTGTGTGTTTGGTGGATTTTTTAAGAGTAATATTCTTTGAATATCTTTTTCTTTTTGTTTTGTGTATCTACTACAGGTATTTTGCTTGTGGTTAACATGATACTTACATAAAACAGCTTACAGTTACACAGTCTTTTTAAAGCTGGTAACAGTGACTTCAATCACATACAAAAAGTCTACACTTTTACTTCTCTCACACATACTCTTTATCTTATGGATGTCACAATTTATGTGTTTTATATTGGATATTCATTAACAAACTTTTGTAATAGTAGTTATACTTAATACTTTTGTTTTTTAACTTTTTTCTATTCTTTTTCAAATTCTTTTAACTTTTATACTAAAATTAACTTGTTTTACACACCAGCATTACAATACCATAGTATTCTGTATTTGTCTGTATAGTTAACAGTGAGTTTTATTCTTTCATATGCTTTTGTGTTTCTGCTTAATGTCCTTTAGTTTCAACTTGAAGAACTCCCTTTAGCATTTCTCCCTTTGCCATTTCTTATATGGCAGGTCTAGTGAAGATTTAATTCCCTTATCTTTTGTCTTGAAAATTATTTCTCCTTCATTTTTTGATGGACAGTTTTGCAGAATACAGTATTCTTGGCTGGCCTTTTTTTTTTCTCTCTCTGCACTTTGAATATAGCATCTCACTCTCTCCTGCAAGGTTTCTGCTGAGCAATCTGCTGATAGTCATGGGGGGTCCCATATATGTGATGAGTTGCTTTTCCCTTGCTGCTTTCAGAATTTTCTCTTTGTCTATGACTTTTAACAATTTGATTATAATGTGTCTTGGTGTAGATTTCTTTAGATTCATCCTCTTTGCAAGGTTTAGGCTTTATGGATGTGAATGTCTACTTCTCTCCTGAGATCTGGGACGTTTTCAGCTATAATGCATATTGACTCACTTAATGGTATTCCACAAGTTCTTTAGGCTCTCTACACTTTTTTTTTTTTAAATCCTTGTTTTCTATTCTCCTCCTCTGACTGTATAATTTGGAATTACCTGTCTTAAGTTTATTGATCCTTTCTCCTACTTGATCAAGTCTTCTATTTAAATTCTCTATTATATTTTTAAGCTCAGTTTTTGTATTCTTCAGCTCCAAAGTTTCTGTTTGGTTCTTTTTATGGTTTCTCTTTATTTATATTCTCATTTTGTCCATGTATTGTTTTCTTGATTTATTTTTTTATGTTTTGTAGCTTACTGAGCTTCTTTAAAATGACTATTTTCTAATTCTTTTTCAGGCAATTCATAGATCTCTTTTACTTTAGTGTTGGTTACTGGAGACTTATTTTGTTCTTTTGCTTGTGGAAATTTCCCTGATTTTTCATACTTCTCGTAGCTTTGAATTCATGTTGGCACATTTGAAGAAGAAGTCATCCCTTCAGTCTTTGTGGACTGACTTTGACAGGGAAAGATCTTCACTAATCAGCCTGGCTTGAAATTCGGGGACCCTCAAAAACCTTCTCTATGAATATGCATAGTCCATTCCTCATCCTTCTTCCTGGAAGAGATGCTTCAGAGGTATGCACCTTCTCCTAATCTTGCAGAGCCATGCAGGTCACCATAAATTACCCACTCCTTTTCATTAGGTTGATGCAGTGAATGGCCTGGATGTTGGGTGCAAGTTCCACTTCTCTCCTTCCTTCCTGAAGGGAAAGCTTCATGGCTTATACACCTTTTCCCAACCTTGCAGATCTATGCTGGCTTCTGAGAGCCAACTGCCCATTTTCTTTGTTCTTATCTACCGCTAGACTTTCACACTTTACTGATTCCCTCAACACTTCACTCTGGGTTAAGTGGGACAGAAGTAGGTCGCTTGGGCAATGCCTCAAAAGACTAGAGACATTGAATGCATGTTTTACTCTCTCTTTCTCCCAAGGGAGACATCTCAGTCCAAGGTGATCTCTCTCAGTGCTGACCTGAGACAGCTTGGGGGAGGGTCTAACATGGGAAAAGTGAAACTGCTCTTCTTACCCATTTCAATGAGTTTACTCTTGGATTCGTGCTCATGTGGGACGTTGCAGCCTCTTAACTGGATTCTGGAAATTGCATAAAGTTATTTTGATCCATACATTGATGTTAAATCAGTGTTTCTGTGAGAGAACAAGGACTGGGACTTCCTATTCTAAGATCTTGCTAATAACCCCGAGTCACTTTTATATCTAGAAGTTCTATTTGATTTCATTTAACTCTGTTATTGAGTATTTTTATATCATCTTTTTTTTGTTGTTTTGGATCCTTTTTATGTCTATAATAGTTTTAAACATTTTTACTTAGTAGCTCAATGATGTACTCTTCTTTCTAATCACCCCCTGCCTTTCACCAAAGACACTGTTGTACAGGTGTATTTGGTTTGAGTGTGGCTATGTCAAGAAGCAGTGGAGACGATGGCTCTGAAAAGGGGAATGTACCTACATTAATGTGTGTGTGTGTGTGTGTGTGTGTGTGTATTTTTAGGTGGTCATTGAGATGGTAGAGCACATACATAAGATTAAACATCTGTAATTTAAAAGTGCATAAGAATTAATTGTTTTAGGATGTGGCAAAGTATTATCAGAATCTCAGAGGATTCGCGCCTCTCTAAAAATGAAGAATATTCTCACCTGAAATGAACTACTCTAATAAATGTTGATTATAATCACAATCATCACAATAATGTAACTGCTATTTTGAGCAGTACTTTTTTAAAAGTTTTTTTCCATTGTTGAGATGATTCAGCTGTTTTGGAAAACAAAACAAAGTACAAATGAGTGGGTGAGTATGTCATGAAAGCCATTCTTAAATGATTAAAGCCCTGGCTATCTCAGTTATTGTCAGCATTGTACCTGCCTCCTTCATAAATACTGTTTTTAACGGTCAGCCTACACAACATTAAAGGTCTGCCTGGACTCTTTACTTGGTCTGAGGGTCCCAGAAAACTGGAATAATTCTCAAATCAATATGTTCCCTTTTCACTATAGTGTTATCACTTGTGATTACAGCTAGGGAAGGAGACAGTTAATTTAAAATTCTGGGCCTGAATTTTCTCTCTTTAGGTTATCTGCTCTCACTGAACCCTTGCTGAAAGCAGATCAGAGGAAAAAGGAAGAAGAGGGTCCCTACACTCATTGGAATGACTAGTTTCCTACATTATAGACAGAATACATTTCTAAATCCTAGCCTCAGAAATCAACCATTTTAGGTAGGACACCTGATTATAACAGACAGAAACAACATTTTTAAAAATGTAAGGAAAAAAAATGTGGATGAGAGAGGTTTATGTTTGCTTTGCTTGAAGAGTACTGGGGGCTTATATACTCAAACAAAGAGTTGAACAACCAACCTCAGAAAACAGAAACTAAGGCAGTTCTGGTCCTCAGGTAATGAAAATCAGGATCCAAAGTTGTTAGGTTTCTATCCCTCTCCCGCTTCCTTTTTATCTCTGGCCTTGCCTGTTAGTTTTCCTCTTTCTTATTATAAGTCGGTGTCTTCACCCAGTGGGAGACTTTGATTCTAGAAGCAGTGGGTTCACAGCCTCACAGCTTCAGAACAGAGATAATAGAGTTCTTTCTTTACAGCTCCAGTGAAAAATATTCCTGGAAAGGAATTCAATTAGCCAGGCTCAACTGGAGCCACATGCTCACCATTTAGATAAGTCATCATGACTAAGGGCTAGGGAGGATTACTAGGATTGTCCCCAAGTTAAATTGTGTCCTCTTCTTTAACTATCACTAAACTTTGATGAAAGTTGCTGTCAAGGGGTATGGAGGTGTTCTCTGAGGGCCATGGGGTGAGAGGTAGAGAAGGGGGTACTATCTACAGCAGAAAAGGGAGGGAAAAACCAAAACAAAACACATCAACTTCAGTAACCACCAGCATAACATTGATTTTATGGGATGTCATGTTCTCAGTTCCAACAGTTCTCCTGACAAATGAACTTTGTGAACTTACAAGATGGGGACCGCCTATATCTGAAAAATTACTCAAGGGCAGAAAAGAAAATAGTTATGGGAGAAAGTACATCATGTCATTTATCATCTGTTTTCCCCTTGAAGAACAGGTGTGGCTTTCCTTTGGGTTTTTGGTCTTTCCAATGAGGTCGCTTCCTTAGTTGATAGTCCAGAGCCCTTGAGCTTTAGGTCAAAGTCCAAAGTCAATCTGATTGTCAGCATTAATAAGGGCATATGTAGCACAATCTCTCTTATCCTCTAAGGATTGAATGAGGAAATTCCTCACTTTTAATAAAGTATAAAACATATAGGTTATCTTGTTCAGGTCAATGCTTATTACATATAATATCAAAGTTTAAATTAATACCATAAGATAGTATATATGTATACTCTCTATATTTTACTCTATTCTAAAATACCTGCTCTAAAGTTCACATTAGAACACTCCCTATGATGAGATTTTTGTAGTAATTATCCTTATACTACACAGACATATTTTCATTAGACGATTACTACATAGAAACTGTATGGTGTGCAGTGTATTCATTTTATATGAATGCCAAAATAATATGAATGAATACATCTCAAAAGCCATGCTATTCTTATTTGGCCATATAGCCCTGCCCTAGGGCATCTGAGTAGCTCATCAGTTCTGAAGAAAGACCTGTAGTAACACAGTGTAGGAAGTTACTCAAAGATCTTTGGCAGAGAACTCTGGAAAGATTTTTTAAAAAGTCATTTCATGGAATTACTTTACAAATGCTAAAAAAAGAAAGAAAGAAAGAAAGAAAGAAACAGAACACGGAAAGTTTCCAAAAATGGAAAATGCAAAATCCAGCAATCAAAACTGAAATATAGTTCATAACACTACCAGATTCCCAACAACTTCCTAAGGAAAAACTCACAGAAAAAGTTAACTTCTTGCTGTTTGTAAAATAAAAAGACCCTCTTCTATGCTTTTTTTTTCTCTTTCCCTTCACTGTGGAAGAATGTAAGATTTCATAACAACAGATATGCAGTTTGCTTTTGATTGAGTCACTTTATGCAAATGTTTCACTATGCCAAAAAAGAGAATTGGGCAAGAAAATACTCTTCCTATTGCTATCTGGCATTCTTCATTTACTCACTGGAGCATTTGAGGTGACAACATGGTCCTCAGAAGTTGTCACGTTCTGTGATTTAGTCATAACCACTTACTTTCAGAGCCATTGAACTAAAGAGCTTTGCGTTGGGAACACTTTATGTACCCCGTGTGAAACAGGCCAGACTTCTTCAAGTAATCTTCAACTTTTGCTGCAACTGATCTCAGATTTGCAGCATAGAGGAAACAAGTAACAAACTTTGCCCTGTTTTCAACCTTTTAAAAAATGCTTCTGTGGGATATGAATATTTTATTATTTTCTCAGCTGATGGTGAGAAACCCACTAAGATTTGCATCTGTTCTGTTGCGAAGCATTTCAACTGTTTACTTTGTCCCTAAATTGTTTCTTTTACTCACATCCATTTAACTGTCCAACTCATCCCATTGGCATAGATGGAGTATTAAATGGAATGAAAGATTAACAAGCTCATGTGACTACCATTTCAATTCAAAGGGAAATTTTATCCCTGAGACAGAAAATGGCCTTATTTCATAAACAGAGTTAGTGATAACTCTCGTGATTTAATTTTGAAAAATTGTCTAATATGCATATACATCTCCCCAACTTTTAGCTAGACTTCTTGAAATTCACAATTTTAGAAATTATGTTAGGAGAAGCAATGGCAAGTACCCAAAGAATGAGTGTCTTGAAATTCAGTAGTTGTGTTTTTTAAGTGCAGAGAGGAAGTAATTGAGTGGAATTATTATACATTAAACAGCTCAATGTTAATTTCTCATGTTTTGATATTTTTTCCTTTTTTTATAACTACCTGAGACTGGACAGTGAAAGGAATAAAGAGAAAATGAAATCAAATTAGAGATCAGAAACGTTTAGTTCCAGCCCTGGCACAAAACCATATGTCATTTAGAACAAACTATTTCAACCTTCTGAGATTCAGTTCTCTATCTGGGTATTATTTAATGATAACTGCTGTAACAAACAGCTGTAAAAAACTCATTTATTGTGCATTAATAAATCAGTAATTATTAAGACATAATAAATTATATTCTCTGATCTCAAAGTTGGATGAAGATTTTCTTTATCAGGTGACTCTTTTTTTTTTTTGCGGTACACGGGCTTCTCACTGCCGTGGACTCTCCCGCTGCAGAGCACAGGCTCCGGATGCGCAGGCCCAGCGGCCATGGCTCACGGGCCCAGCCGCTCCGCGGCACGTGGGATCCTCCCGGACCGGGGCACGAACCCGTGTCCCCTGCATCGGCAGGCGGACTCTCAACCACTGCGCCACCAGGGAAGCCCTATCAGGTGACTCTTAAATGGCCCTTGGGGTAGCACTCTGACAAGAAGTAATTTAGGGACCAGTCCCCTTCCATATTGTGCCTTTGTTATTTTGGAGTCTTTCATTTTTGGCTCCACAGGGAGAAAGCAAGAAAGACCTTGTAGGATCATTTGAGAGCCAGACCTGAAGATAGCTTCTATCATTCTGACTACATTCCATAGACAAAAACTCCAGGACATCCACAGAGTGGATAACCTACATCAATTCTGAAAATTAGTGAATAAAGTGAATTCCTTAGATATAAGGTAAGCTGAAACGTTGGACACACAGCATGATAACATTATCTTTGCCACAAAATGTTAAATGAATGGGGTTAAATGAGTTTTATATTTCCCTCCAAGGGTATGTAATTTAGTGGAAAAATTAAAGAGAAAATACAGAGTAAGATTCAAGGAAGGTAGAACTAAGTCGAAGTTTCAAAGAGCAGCATGAAAGACTAGACTGTGAAACCTTGGAGAGCAAGAACCCCATGTGATATTTCTCATAATTTACAACACATTTGTATGAAACTTACAGACACCTATTAATGTTTGCTATTGATGATACTGGAAGCTTATAGGCTTGAAGGTAAGATGAAACTGGTGAACAGAGCAAAATAGATTGGGTATTCTTGAGGACAAACTTTTTTACCTCAATATGTCATTATTAGCAAGTCTTGGCATGGATAAAAAAATCACTGTGGAACCAAACAGTCAGCTCAGAAGAGAACATCCTCCTACATGGTCATCTCCCTTTACATGGACATATCCATTTCGGTTGAAGGACCTGGGTCACATTCCCAGTGATGGCAATGCAGTTGTGTATATCATAACAGTGAGGGAGGCTTTCTAGGGAGAAAGACAGGTCTTCAAAGCTCCTCAAAATTTTTTATTTTAAAATTTTCTATTGGGTTTATTTGGTGGTGGTGGTTTTGTTTTGTTTTTGTTTTTTTGTTTTTTTGAGATAAAAAACAAACACTTGTGGATCAAAGAGTCTTGTTTTTGTAGGGAGTTTTCCAGAATCCATAAACTATCCGTGAAGATAATTCTTCAAAAACACAATGATTTCAACAAAATAAAACAAAGCTCTTGGACTTTTGCCCTTCGTTGTCAGAAGCAAAGGCGTGTCTCAATTAGAAAACCCTTTGCTATAGCCTATGCTCATGGCTTGACATTGCTTGCTGATTTCTATCAGTTCTGATGCCAATCTGAGCCTGTTCTCCAAACTCTACAGGGACAGTGAAAACACTGTCTTAAAAACACACCCGTACTCTCACACCAATAGAGGAACAAATAAACTTCTGAGAAATTTATTAATAGTCAATATTTATTAAGTCCTTAATTTGTGCTGGACACTGTTCTAAGATGTTTGTATGTATTAACACAATTAATCCTCTCTTTGAGAGAAAGTTACTATTATAAACCTCATTTTACAGATGAAAAAACTAAGGAACAACACTGTGAAATATTTTTCTCAAAGTAACATACTTGGAAAAGAAGTAGAGCCAGAATTCAAACTCTCATCTTTCGACTTCAGAGTCAAGTTCTTAAGTGCATTGCCTATTGCCTGCAGTGACATGAAATACCACAATTAGTCATTTCCAACCAAAAAAAAAAAAAAAAAATCTGAACTGAGACAGATTTTTTTTTTTTTTTTTAAAGAGGATGATGCATCCACTCTGGAAATCAGAGAAGAATAAAGAGTTAACATTCTAATAGTCCACATATGTCTTCCAGCATCTCTGACATGTAAAGAGATTGAAGTCATCACTTTCATCTTTATAACCAGAAAAAAACTAAGACAAGTATAACGAACTAAAAATCAACAACTCTTCTTGGACCTACCAGAGTACTGAGGTTGTTGGGAAAACTGCCACCCCAAAATCTAGACAGGTGACTCCAAAGAGTCACAGCTGAGATCTGTTTACCTGAAGAGCAGAAACCACTGGAACCATGAACTGGTAGGAAGACTTAAATGGTAATTTTGATAAACTGCTGGAGACTGAATTGAACCAACCTATGGGAGAGAAACTGCTGGTGGTCGGAGTCTTATGGGGCCTCACACTTTCCTGGGCTTTACCTCCAGGAAACCCACTAGGTCCTCATGGTGAAATTCTGAGAAAGAGCCCCTCCTGGTTCTAGCAGGAAAAGAGGAAGAGTAACAATTGTGAAATATGTCAAAAGCCTTCTCCATAACAAAGGGCTATTCTCCAGGGAAAAATAAAACTTAATCAGAGCCTGTCATACCTGCAATAAGGGCACTTCTCTCACTTGCATCACCCTCTAGATTTCATGATTCACCAACGGAGGTGAGGAGATCTAAGACATACATGTGAAAGCACACACTTCTGAGCCCAGCCGGTGCCAGGTAGACGGTCATCATGAGGTTCAATCCCTTTGTGACCTAGGACTGCAGCACACACCACTTCAGTGCCCCCTGGCCCATGTGTGCCTGGCTCTCAGAGGAGATGCAGCAGAAGTACAATGTCTGGTCTATCCACCTTTGCAAGGACGACGAGCTTCAGGTGGCCCAGGAACACTACATAAGTCAGCAAACTGGCAACGTAGTGCAGGTGCACAGAAAGAAATATATCATCTACATCAAGTGGGTGCGAGAAGGCTAACAGTACAATTGTCCACGTGGACGTTCATCTGAGCAAGGTGGTTATCACTAGGCTAAAACTGGAAGAAAAAAAAAGATTCTCGAATGTAAAGCCAAATCGTGACAAGTTGGAAAAGAGAAAGCCTATGATATAAAGAAGAACTTATTGATTAAATACAGGATTGAGTATAGCCAGTTGTGAAGCCACAATTTAACTGTACATTTTTAGCTAGTGTGTATTCCTTTGGAATTTTTCAAGACATCTCTTGTAAGTTTCATTTCCCTCCTGTTTTGTTATTGATCTGTGGCTCTGTAAATAATCTTCTGCCATTTTGATGAATAATCCTGAGAATAAAAATTGAAAATATTTCCTAAAAAAAATTGTGGAGGTCAGAGCACAGGGACATGGACCTACGAAAAGAAGGCAATTTAATCATATGATTACAAAATGGTTCTTTTCCCCCACCCCACATTACCACCACACCAACAGGCCTCCAGTAGAATAACAGTGGATTGCAGCTGCTAGTTTTCCAAGACACAGACTCCCTCTGGAGAGTAATATTTAGGAAAGTACAAAGTCAACAGGGGAAACAAAAACAAGGACACTAAATTCACTGGGAGACTCTGGCACCTACAGCTACAGTAAACATTAAACACAACCTGCTCTTACCCAGATTAACACAAACTTCACACTAAAGGCCTATTTAGCTCACTTCCTGTTCTCTAAAACGTAATGTCAGGCTTTCAACAAAAATAACAAGGCAGGCTACAAGGCAAGAAAGGACAGAAGGATCAAAGCAAGTATCAGAACTAAACTCAGCTATGGCAGAGATGTTGGAATTATACTGGAAATTTAAAGTAACTATGATTAATACGCAAAGGGCACTAATGGAAAAAGTGGACAGGATGTGAAAACAAATGAGTAATGTAAGCAGAGAGATGGAGACTCTAAGAAAGAATCAAGAGGAAATGCTAGAAATCACAAACACTGTAACAAAAATGCAGAATGCCTTTGATGGGCTCATCCGTAGATTGAACATGACTAAGGAAAAAAATCAGTGAGCTTAAAGATAGATCAATATAAACTTCCCAAACCAACAAGAAGGTGAAAAGACAAGGTAGGTAACAGGAGAAAAGTTTCCCAAAACATATTGTAATTAGTATACTTGTACTGGTATCTAGTACTAGAACTTGTATCTAATAAGAAGTTCAACTCTTGATTAAAAATCTGTGTGTGATTTTTCATATCTGAGCAGAGGCAATTACAATGGCTTTACCAGGCAGGCCTCATATGGGAAAGCTTTCCCTCCTCACATGGAATTTGGTGCATAGCTATGCATTACAGTTTCTGAAGAGAGTTGTAGTCAAGGACTCAAGCTTCTCTGGCTGGTCAAGGTCATGCTCTTTTTTTGCATTTCTAACTCCGTTCCTAGCCTTGGGCAGATCTTCCCAAACACTTCTGCTAAGACCTCCTTATGTAGGGAGGAGAACACCTTGAAGACACTTTAAACTACTCCAACTCAGTACCCAGCACATTCACAAGCTTTACCCCTCTTTCTCCTCCCAAATCTATGGTCCACAAAACTGCCAGAGGCTTTTGTTGGGGGCTTCCTTGACCATGAGACAACCCCTGCACCGGGCTGATTCACGTGACTCTCGAATGGTACATTGTTCCATGGGGAAAAATGGAACAGGGGAGTCTGTACTTTCTCTGATTTTAACCTCTTGTTTATACCATCTTGGTTAGTGATTAAAGGCTTAACTCCTTCATTTTTGCCTTGTTGCTTTACATGGCTACTCTGACACCTGGCAGCTGTGCTCTGTCTCCCAGCTCAACTGCACTCATGAAATCTAAAATACATTTTAAAAATTTTACAGCTCAATGATAAAACAACAAATAACCCAATTAAAAGACAGTCAAAGGATCTGAGCTGTTATTTTTCCAAAGAAGATATACAAATAGACAAAAACCACATGAAAATATTCTCACCATCACTAACCATCAGGGAAGTGCACAGCAAATGAGATAATGCTTCATACCCACTAAGATGACTATAATAAAAATAACAATATAGCATAATTATGGGTTGTCAAGGATGTGAAGAAATTGGAACCCTCCTACATTGCTGGTGTGAATGTAATATGGTGCAACTGCTTTGGAAAACAGTCTGGCAATTCCAGAAAAGGTTAAAATAGAGTTACCATATGACCCAGCAATTCTACTCTCAGTTGTACATGCAAGAGAGATGAAATGAAATGAAAGATAAATGAAAACATGTGCCCTTATAGAAACTTGTGCACGGAAGATCACAGCAGCATTATTCATAATAGCTAAATGGTAGAAACAATCTAATGTCTATCAAATGATGAATGGATAAATTAAATGTGGTATATCCATACAATGGAATATTATTAAGAAAAAAAATAAAGTATCATTACTTGCTAAAACATAGACAAACCTTGAAAACATTATGCCAAGTGAAAGAGTCACAAAGGACCACATATTGTGACTAAATTTATATGAAATGTCAAGAATAGGCAAACCTACACAGACAGAAATCAGACTATTAAGTTGTCTGCATCTAGAGGGTAGAATGGAAGGATTGAAGAGTGACGTTTAAGGTATGTGGGCTCTCATTTGGGAGTAATGAAAATATTCTAAAACAGATCGTGACAATAGATGCATTACTCTGTGAATGTACCAAAAGCCATTGAATTTTATACTTTAAAGTGGTGAATTTCAAGTTATATAAATTATATCTCAATAATGTGATCAAAATAAGTTATACCTAAAGTGTTCAACAGTATACAGTTTCTAATTAAAGGTGAAATCATTTAGAAATATTCTGACCATATCTCTATACAGTTTAAAATTCATCTACTATATTATTGTCTCTTTTGTACACAGGTATATTTCTAGTTCTTAAGATAATATTTGTTACATAGGGGTGTTCAGTACATATTTATTTAATTAATGAAAAGTTGTTATATTAGTGTAGTAAGGATACCAGCAGGAGAAGAAAATGAGAATATAAAATGAGAACTATATAAAGTAATAATGGTCCTGAACTTTCCAAAATTAATGACAGACATAGATTCGAGAAGCTCAGAAATCACAAAACAAGTTAAATACCAAAAACAAATAAAATCATACCTAGGTTAACATATTCAAACTGCAGAAAATCAAAGACAGCTGGGAGGTAGGAGAATAAGAATTACAGCATACTTCTTGTCACAAACCATGAAAGCAAGAAAAGAATGGGGTGAAATATCTCATGTGTTGAAGAAAAAAAAGAATCACCTAGAATTATTATCCTTCAAGAGTGAAGGGAAAATAAAGACTTTCTCAGACAAACAAGAGCTGAGGTAATTCATCGCAAATAGAGAAGACCCTCAGGAAATATTAAAATAAGTTATTCAGCGAAGGCAAATAATATAAATAATTTTATGAGTTGAATTTTTTCCTCAAAAAAAGATATCTTGGGGCTTCCCTGGTGGCGCAGTGGTGGTGCGTCCGCCTGCCGATGCAGGGGAACCGGGTTCGCGCCCCGGTCTGGGAGGATCCCACATGCCGCGGAGCGGCTGGGCCCGTGAGCCATGGCCAATGAGCCTGTGCGTCCGGAGCCTGTG
>NC_041222.1:94509341-94525489 GCF_002837175.3 Physeter macrocephalus | reverse complement strand
GGCCTGTGCGTCCGGAGCCTGTGCTCCGCAACGGGAGAGGCCACAACAGAGGGAGGCCCGCATACCACAAAAAAAAAAAAAAAAAAAAAAGATATCTTGAAGTCCTAACTGCTAGTACTACAGAACATGGCTTTATTTGAAAATAGGGTCCTTACAGAGGTAATCAAGCTAAAATGAGGTCATTATGGTGTAAACCAATATTATGGGTGTTCTTAGAAAGGGGAAATTTGGACACAGAGATAGATATGCATAAAAGGAAGACAAACTAAAGATGTAGAGGGAATGCCATCTACTCTCTGAGGAATGCCTGAAATGACCAGAAGCTAGGAGAGAAGCACAGACCAGAATCATATGCCAAGTCTCATTCATTAATTGATTTGATTGATTTAGATGATAAAGTTTTAGACTTGGAGTTAGTGATGAAATAATTAAGATTTGGGGGATATAGGGATGGAGTGAACAGCTCTCAGAAAGAATCAACATTGCCAACATTTTGATTTTTGGACTTCTAACCTCCAAAACTGTGAGATAAATTTCTGTTGTTTAATCCACTCAGTTTGTAGTACTTTGTTATAGCAGCACCAGAAACTAATACAGACGTTAATAACAGTAAGTGGAGTGCTGCTGTAACAAATACCTTAAAATGTGGAAGTGACTTTGGAATTTGGTAATCGGTAGAGGCTAGAAGGGTTTGAGGAGTTTGATAGAAAATGTCTAGGTTACCTTGAAGAGACTATTGTAGAAATATGAATGTTAAAAGTGCTTCTGGGGGTATCTCAGACAGAAATGAAGAGTATGTTATAGGTAACTGGAGGAAAGGTCATACTTATCATTAAAGAGGAAGAGAACTTATCTGAATTGTGTTCTGTTGGGCTGCAAGAAGAAATTGTAAATGGGGAAAGTAATAAACCAAAGAAGGAATTTTTAACCAGAATGTGAAGATGTGGTAATTGTCAGCCAATCCACGTTGCACAAAATTAGGAAGCATGTTCTGGAGAGAACACCAGGGGTGTAGCTGGACAACCGTTTGCTAAAGAGACTAGGCATGTGATTTGTGAGTCCAATCCACCATTTCAGCAGAAACACTTGCAGCTTGGACTGAAGGAGATAGAGATGAGATGAAATAAAGGAAGGCTGTCAGACATCTGGGATTCTACAGGCAGGAAACAGGCAAATAGAACTATCTGGCTGTGAATATCAGTTATTCTTTGAGAAAAGGGAAGAATGACCTCAAGGGAAGTTCAGAGGCCAGTGGATCTGTCATTGACATTAGGACTTTGAGGCTAAAGGCCAAGGGAGCCTTCTCAGTTCCAAAATGTAGGGCCACATCATGAGTTCCAAGGGGCGGGGTTGCTTCCCAGGAGCAGAGGAAGCATATCATTACCCAGGGCTGCCACCTAGGGGCCCAGAAGATAAAGCATTCAACCAAAGAGGGTTAGTCTCAAGCCTTAAAATCTAATGGAATTTGCACTGCTAGTTTTCAGACTTGTTGAAGACCCATGACCCCCCTGCTTCCTTGCCATTTCTTAGTTTTGGAAAGGGAATGTCTGTTCTATGTCTGCCCCATCATTTTAATTTGAAAGCCCCCTAAGATCATAAAACATTTCTTCTTTTAATTTGTTATTGATTTTCACCCACATCCTCCTTCCATCCTCTCAGTACAACAGTAAGTTTCAGCAGAGGACTGACCCATACAGGCGGCAAGAGGGAGTCTTGTCAACGTCTTCCCCTTTGTCCATTTCAGTCAAATGGAGTAGAGTTGGATAAGTACAAGCTTATGACTATCCCATTCACTGGGTAGGAAAGCAGACAGAGATCCAGCTTAGGCAGGTGGGGAAAAACAACAACCCATAATTCCCTTAGGAAACTGTACAGCAATATTTAGGGTTACCATCATGGTGTCATGTTAAGCAATTGATTCTTTATCTGAAACTCTTACATGAAACCCAAGTCCTGGCACTACAGTATTAGGTAAAGATAAAGAAAAAAATTTACAAGTAGAGAAAAAGTTTATGTAAGTTCCTATGCCCCACCCCTTCCTCTCCATCTTCTCCACAGTTTCTCAACAATCTATCTAACGACAAACCCCCTTACTTCTATGCATATTAAATTTGAACACACATTTATCCAATCTTGGAAGCCATCCCTTCAGTCTATGATCATTCCCAATTTAGTAAGCAAGTGTTTCATCTGATTATTCCAATTTGTAGTCAACCCATGACTTTGTAGGGGTAAACTTCCTTGTATATGATGCTTTTTAGTTCACAATGCAGTGTACCTGTGCTAAAATTGGTTCTTTGATTAGGTGATAAATAAGCAAGAAGTCCAAATTGAAACTGTATTTTCTGTTCTAGCTTCTACTGTGTTAGGGGAATTTGCTTCAGCTACCAGATATGCAAATCCAAACCCAGAATGAATATCTATCCCAGTGAAGACCCATTAGAATCCACCACATAATCATAAATTTACCTGCCAGCTATGGGTGGACCCAGATCACCTTGGTATGGAGCCCAAGGCTATCTTTAGTCTCTCATGTTCTTGTCAACAAAAATAACAATTTTTAATCACCTTTCAAGTTTCTGAGTGAGATAATTGAATACATCTTTTTCCTGCCCATTGTTTCATTGCTTGAATGTCTCTCCAGCCACTGATCTGTATCCAAAAGTCTACCCTCAAAGTGCAAGTGGGGCATTTACTTTTTGGCTCATCACCTTAGAAATGGGAAGGGGGCTTTTTGATGTGGCAAAATATGTCCCACTTTAATTTCCTTCTTCAGGTCCATAAGGTTTTCCATAAGAGGACCCCAGTTCAATGTTCCTTTAATTTTCTAGTCATCTAAGCCCCCCTTTTCCAAATTACTTTACCAGTCCATTAGTCCTCCTCCAATAATCCTGGCTGTTGCCGCTGGATGGCAGTAACAGACTTTTGCCAGAAGCTCCAGTCAGCAGAACTGCAGGTAGTAGAAACTTCCACCATCATCACTGATTTCCTTATTCAGTTCTCTTACTATGTACAGTTAAGCTCCAAGCTCTCAGCTTCTCTTAGAGACTTTACTGAACTATGAAACAAGGGATTTGTGGGCACTGATATCACTGCATATCACAGATCCAGACTTAAAGCCAAAATTGCTCTCCAGGGCATCCTATATTGTTTTAAATTAACCACTTGAGTGGACTCAGGCAATTCTAAAGTTTTCCTATCTAGCATGTCTAATTGAAGTGGAAGAAGGAGCAGACTTGCACAACATCCCTTTCTCAATGATTCGGACAAGGGAAGGGTCCCCATTCAGATATCATATCCATTGCAATGATACATTCTTTGTAAGAGCGAGGCAATAACTATGCAGAATTTGTATTCATAAATCCCCACTTTGAACCATACTTTCACTTGCAAGCCTTCTACACTTACATCACCATATTCTCCAAATGTAATTATATTGCCCTTAAACACTTCATGAGCAGGTTTAGGTACCAATGTTCAGCAATCCCAATAGTTTTTTCACCACCCATAGGCTGCTGGTTCCAGACCAGTGTAAATGGCCTTGGGTCCCTGGCTGGAGTTTTTCTGGGACTTGGGTTCTCCCATCAAAGTCATAATCCTCTCTTTGCTCTGCACTTTTTCCATTGGCCTAGGCTCTGAAGAGATTTTAGACTTTGCTTATGTGTAATACTCAGATTTTTTTTTTTTTTTTTTTTTTTTTTTTTGTGGTACGCGGGCCTCTCACTGCTGTGGCCTCTCCCGTTGCGGATCACAGGCTCCGGACGCGCAGGCGCAGCGGCCATGGCTCACGGGCCCAGCCGCTCCGCGGCATGTGGGATCGTCCCGGACTGGGGCACGAACCCGTGTCCCCTGCATCGGCAGGCGGACTCCCAACCACTGCGCCACCAGGGAAGCCCAATACTCAGATTTTTAATCCATCAAAGCTAGGATAAATTGAGTGACTGTCATTTTATAATCTGAGAAGTTGATATTGGAGCTTTTGTAATCTTTTATAGTGATTCATTAACATTTACTGACTACTTCATTGATCTCCTCCTTTTTCATGCTATTTTTAATCAACTATAAGACATTTCTGCCTGGCTCAGTTGTCCAAGGTTTTTTTTTCCCCCATCTCTCATATTCTTATCGTTCCATTTCTTCTGAGTCTTCCTAATTTTTTTTTCCTATCATTAAATCCCATTCAGGGGAGCTGAGCAAGGAGATATGGGGCAGCTTCCCTCATATGCTCTTATCCCCCCAACGATGTAGGTACTGAGGATTCCACGAAGTTGTAGCTCCCTTTTATCTCAGCATCAGTCATCACCTGAGTCAGAGTCTTAGTGTTGGGTTATGCATCATCATGCAACCAATCTAAAGCTACTAGCATTTCCAGCATTTCAGCAGCCTCAGGGGATTCCATTTAACATCTAAGAGAGGAAGTAGGCAATATCCCTTTTCAGGGCACACACCACATACTCTTGCCTTTATGCAATTTAACAGAGTGAGAGTTTGTCCCTCTACACCCATTTCTAGGAAGGCTGCAAACCAGTGTAGGATCCTGAGTAAGACTGCACGGGCTGTCACCTCTAACCTTCCAAACCCAATTTCCATTTCAAAAACAATTCCAAAAAGAGCTGGAAAATGTATGGGAAAGGTTACTTAACTCTTTACCAAATTCCAGTCAAAGCAAATTCCTCCTGGACACTCCATTCCTCCCCATTACAGACAGACAGTCACAGGCCCTAACACAGTGACTCTGGTAGCTTCACTCTGCTTTCAGTCACTTTAGTTAGAACAGACAGGAGCAAAAAGCCACCTCTTACTTTTTTACAAAAAAAAAATTATTTTTATACAATTTTCAAAGGTTACTTTCCATTTACAGTTATTACAAAATATTGGCTATATTCCCTGTGTTGTACAATAGATCCTTGAGTCTATCTTATACCCAAAAGTTTGTACCTCCCACCCTCCCTCTCCTATATTGCCCCTCCCCCGCACTGGTAATCACTAGTTCTCTGTATCTGTGAGTCTGTTTCTTTTTCTTAAAATTAATTTTTGTTGGAGTATAGTTGACTTACAATGTTGTGTTAGTTTCTGCTGTACAGCAAAGTGAATCAGTTATACATATACATATGTCTACCATATAGGTCATTACAGAGTATTGAGTAGAATTCCCTATGCTATAGAGTAGGTTCTTATTAGTTATCTATTTTATATATATAGTAGTGTGTATATGTCAATCCCAATCTTTTTTGTTATATTCACTAGAAAGACACATCTTCTTGACTGACTTCCCCTCTGTTTGAATCCCTTGTGTTATCCATTTAGCTACCTCCCTAGGCCCTGGGTCTACAAATGCTTTTCTGCTCATAAGTAGAAGGAATATTTTTGGGACCTCAGCCTAGGTGTGGACAGGGAGAAACCACGTGGAAACAATGTTTTCATTCCTAACCACTTACCTCATTTTTCCTTTTCCTAAACAACACCTTAGCCTTTCTTATCTAAATTACAGCATTGGGAAGTGTCATTTCAGTTGTCCCATCTGGGTGGCTGTCTGGTGTTCAACTAAGTTTAAGGTGTTCTCCAGTTTGGGTATGCCACCACTGGACTCTACAGAGTGTACTCACGTGAGGTTTTTATTTCAAGGTAAAGGGTACAGGACAGCAGGAAAAAGAGAATGCAGGGAGCATCAGAGGTCCAAGAGATGTCACTTGGCCCAGGACCCTTTCTCTGAGCCCCAGGCAATGGACTGAGTCTCTTGTTTGAAGCAGAAAATCTGTGCCAGGAATCTTAGGGAGAAGTCCTCCCAAAAGCTCTCAGTGGCTCTTTAAATAATCAAGTCAGGTTATCAAACCGGTTAGCCCAGTTACAGACCTTCAGTAAAGAAACTGACCTAGAGGTCACTAGGGGAGTTTCAACGCATCATAAATACCACTGCCATTATCTTGGCTAAAAGTAAAACCAGACATCCAGGGGTCCCCAGAGATAAAGATCCAGCATTTCCAGTCCAGCTGTAAATCAGCTCTCTCTATACATATCATCTCACGAGAAATCTTAAAGCATTTATTGCTTACATCCTTTTTTAATTACTACATCATTGTTAAATATTCAGTAAAAATTTTTAAGT
Source organism: Physeter macrocephalus (assembly GCF_002837175.3). Lineage (NCBI taxonomy): Eukaryota > Metazoa > Chordata > Mammalia > Artiodactyla > Physeteridae > Physeter > Physeter macrocephalus. The sequence goes on along the minus strand of NC_041222.1, from coordinate 94,519,383 downwards.
TTTATGTGTGTAAGTTTTAGCTCTCCAGCTATATCATAAGCTTTTTGGTGAGTGAGTCCATTTATGAATTGCTAATTCACATTTATTAAACAAAAACATGAAAAAATTATATAATTAATAAATAAAAAGTACCAATATGACAGGAAATTAGAAAAAAGGTCATCAATTATCCAAGATACTAAAAGGGATTCTATAGTCACCATGAGAGAGATGCCACTTGCCAGTTCCTGTTTGGGAAAATCTAGTATCTCAAAATTTCTATTTGGGTTTTATGTCATTTAAATACGGTCCCGCATAAGAAATAGTAATTATAATACTCTAGATTCTATGCAGCTCAACAAAACAAGAATGAAAAGATAATTAGAAATGAAGAAACAAAATTTTGTTATAAAAAGACAATTTTATTTTCTACATAGAAAATCCAGGAGAGTCACATAAGAAGCACTTCTGGGATTTTGTCAGTATTCCTTTTTTTTTTTTTTAACTTGTGCTATAGTTGTGTAGATATTTATTTTACTATTCATTGTACTGGACATTTATTCTTTATTTTCTTTTTGAATGTGTGCTGCATTCGCAAAATTTGAAAAAAAATTTTAAAAATCTATGTGAATTGATGACCTATTGGAAATTAAGATATTGCAAAAAAATCAATAAACTAAAATTAATAATGATCCTAAATAGCAGCAATGGTGAATCAAGATAGGTAATTAAAAGAAATTAAGTGAATCTTAATTTATAAGAAAGTATTCCAGGGATTGGGAAGAGTGTGCTAGAGAAATCTGGAATGAATAACTCCTTATGTGTGCAGACAGTAAATCAAGACCCGTATAGCATCTGGGTTTAGTAGAGACGAAGTAGATATTGATCTAATAGTTGGAAATCCTATTTACCCATGTTTTAACTATGAATACGAGGAATTATCTGAGCAATTTTTTCCACCAAAACTTATTTCCCATGACCAAGTTTAGACTTCCTCTCCAAAATTTTCCTGACCATGCGAAGAAAATTTCCTTTCCTTTCATTACCGAGTGTCATTGTCTAAATAAATCACATTTCATCAAAAATGACATTCTTCTCTACACAAATAAGATCAAGTAATAGATTTGTTTAAATATATCATCTACTCTCAGCGTTCTCAACAGCCTCACTAACAAATACATGCAGTGGAGCCATCTTTTCTTTATTTCTCTGTTTTTATTATTTTTGATCAAGATACCAAGCCTTGGCCTAATTGCCTAACTTGGAGTTCACTTGGATCATGCTAGTTCAATTTCAGTAAACTTGGTAGTAAAAAGTATAAGGTCATACAAAAATGTCCTGGATGAGAAAGAAATTATCTGATTATCTAAGCTGAGGTTTCCTCCAGATGCTGACACTCATCTTCTATTGTGAATTATATTTAGTTTGTACATGTGACATGATCTATTCTCCCTATTAGGTGTCTTTCTCTTTAAAGACAGATATTCTATCAATTTCCTTTTCGGTACGCTTATCACACCTGGCCAAGTATCCTGACCATTCTAAGCACTGAATAAATGTGTGCTAACTTTATTTTTTGAGCTAGCATTTAATTATTCATTTATTCAAAATAAACACCTACCACACGAAAAAAAGTATAATGGAGAAAGTTGGGAGTTCTGTTTTGTTTCCTCCCACATTTCCAAATGGTTAAATAATTAATAAACACAATGTGTTGCATTATTCTCATTTGAGGAGTAAGAGCAAACTTTGATTCCCTTTGGACTTCATGCTTCCCAAGTCATCTTCCTAAAGTGGAAATTAAATAGTACTACTATTTGGCTAAACAGAGGCAAGAGAACAATTCAGATTGGCATTTAATAAGAATACAACTAATAATGAGGACACTACCATACATTTATATAGTACTCTGAAGTTACCAACATTCTTTCACCTTTAACTTTCATGACAACCGTTTAAAGTCAAGTTTTCCTGAGGTGTTACCCTCATTTCATGGATAAGGAAGCAATTTTTAGTAATGCTATGTTAATTGCTCCCTGTCAGAAGTGGGGAAGTCAAGCTTGAATCCAGGACTTTGGAGTTGTCTGGGTGTACTTTCCACTGTACGACATTGACATACACAGACTTAGAGGACAGCATAAAAAAGAATTAATCGACAGATAAGTACTTTGTTTCAAAATGTAAAGCCACTGATTTAAAATAATGAACTATAAATCAAATATCAAATTATAGCAAATTATATCTTAAGGAAAAATAAAAGAAAATGGAAGTATAAGTAATATACTTTTTTGTTGATAAAATTGATATTTTTATTTTTTTCCTTCTCATCCGTGGCTTATTCACAGCTGAGTTAATCAAAGAAGATTTTTAGAGTTTTTATTTTAGTATCCTGTCAATCCAAAATGTAATATGACTAAAGATCTATAGTTAACATTTTTTTTTTTTTTTTTTTTGTGGTATGCGGGCCTCCCTCTTTTGCGGCCTCTCCCGTTGCGGAGCACAGGCTCCGGACGCGCAGGCTCATTGGCCATGGCTCACGGGCCCAGCCGCTCCGCGGCACGTGGGATCCTCCCAGACCGGGGCGCGAACCCGGTTCCCCTGCATCGGCAGGCGGACGCGCAACCACTGCGCCACCAGGGAAGCCCAACATTTTTTTTTTTAAAGCTACTATTTGTTGAGTGTCAGGCACTATGCTAAACATTCTATAATTTTCTTTAATCCTCATAATGGTCTTATGATAGGGATAAACATTAATACCACTCTATTACAGGCAAGAAATCTGATACTCAGAGAGGTTAAAAACTGTCTAAAGACACATGAGCAGCTAGTGTCAGAACTAAGATTTGAACGTGAGTTAGCCTAGACCACAAAGTGTGGGCTCCTAACCATTCTGCTGTTTGAGCTTCCCATATGTAAGAAGAAGGAACTAGAAGAAATTTTAGAAATTATCTGACATGTGATTTTAATTCCTGCATCAGTCAGGGTTCAATCACAGAAGCAGAATCCCTAGGTTATACATGGATTTGTTACAGTGACTTGATCCTATGCAGCTGTGGGTCTCAGTAAGGTTCTGTTTTTCGTGTCCAGTTCTGGAGTCTAAAGTTCACAGGACAGAAGTTGGGAAGGGAAGATGGGTGAGGGATGAGAAAGAGTAAGATCAAGTAGGAAACCACAGCACAAACTAAAGGATGGTGTGAAACCTGCATCAGACTTGTCACCTCTGTACTTAGTGATGAGGATATCCTGCAGGAGCCAGGGACACAAACATACCTGGCCCAGGACTTGGAGAAATAGAAAGAGGATCCTTGGCAAGGTGAAGCTATCACAGGCCCATCTGCTGCCTCACACAAGCAAGGTGAATCAGCAGATGAGTGACAATGTGTATGGTCTACAGAATGGCTGCTGCTTCACTTCAGTCCTCCAAGTCTCTTGTAAGAATTTCTCTTCTGGCCAGCGCTAGCTGGAAACACACAGGAAAGGAAATTATGGGTATGTAATTCAGCCCAGCCGTGTTGACACACCACAAAACCACCACAATTCTCTTGTTTTACAAATGTGAAAAGTAAGTCTTAGACAAGTTGTGTGATATATCTAAGACCTCTAAGAGGGTTGAGAGTAAAGCAATCCTGTTAACTTCCTGTGCATTCTTCCTTTCCCTGTAGACTGGATGGCATATGGATTTCATTTTATTAGTCAAACATTACAGATTGTTAGTGATTACTTGAAACCCTGTGTTGTGAATGATTCTGAGACCATGAGTTCTGTTATTGATTCGTGATGTCTGCTGTGGGCACAAGAAAGGGGAGCCATGATAAATATGACACAAATGTGCCTCCCTGTATTTTACTTTCTGCCTTTCTTGAGAAAAGAAGATTGTAAGGGATATGGATAAATAAATCAATGAAAGCAATGTATATATTTATTAAGGGGACTTAAAATTGAGGGCAAGAAACTCCCTATATTTATAAACTAGATATCAAGAAGATAATCACATGCTATGGAGCTAAATGGACATTTTTAATATTCACTAGGAACAAAGGGTTGAATGGACTTTGTAATATTCACTTTCTCATTAAGATCCTGCTTAGAAATGCACATAAATCTTCACTTATAAGTACTCTTCTTGAAATGGAAATTACAAACACAAAGCACTTGATATTCTGCAATTACTTACTCATAAAAAGTAAATTAATTGTGTCTTAATTGGTGAGGATTTTAAAGTTGGGTTTTCCATTGCAGGAGGCTAGAGCAGTGAGGGATTGAGGAAATGTTCTTCCACTTGGACACTAATGTATTCTGCTAAGTTTACATAGATCTTTCTGACTAGAGTCACACAAACATTTATCTTTTCTGTGCATACTCATTATCTCACCCCAAAGCAGGTATAATTCCTATTTTCACAGATGAAGAAATCATGTTCACAGATGTAAATTTGTTTATGGCCCCATAGTTGGTGAGTGACAGTGTAATAATTCAAATTCAAGTTTAATGACTGCAGTCTGCTATATATAGTTTCCTGATGACTATATCAAATGTACACATTGATGTATATGTATAGCTGAGTCACTTTTCTGTGCACCTGAAACTATCACAACATTGTTAATCAGCTATACTCCAATATAAAATAAAAGTTTAAAATGTATATATATATATATATATATATATATATATATATATATATATATATACATGTTGACACTAGCAAGAGGGAAATACTTTCATTCTGAGATGGACTCAGGGAGCCTGCCCAGGAATTCTGCTTTCTACCTGGGTCTCCATTCATTGACTGCTTTGCCATTTACCCTCATGAATGCTTACTTGAAGTGTGTATGCACAAGGGTAATACTTGCCTCCCTCCTTGATAGGAGACACACACACACATGAAAAGTTAGGAACAAAAGTATAGTAGGGGATGCTGGAACATTTTTAGCTTTCTAGCAAATTTCTGTCCTCAAGTATGTGCACTTATATTTATATTTGCCCTAGCTACAGTAGAATAAGTGCTACGTTAAAGCAGAAGGTGAAAATAGGGCCTTTCTGTGCATAACGTGTGGCACCTTGACAACTATGGATGTTTAAAAAAGTGGGAAATTGAGATTTGTTCCTTTCAGATAAGATAAAAGGATGAAAATCACAGGGATTTACAAAAGGAGCTAATATTTTCAGAGCATGGCACCCTGAATCTCATTTAATCTTTGCAACCATGCTCTAATATAAATATAATCATTTCCATTTTATAAATGAATAATTGAAAAAAGCTTGCAAGGACTGCTAATGACCCCTAAACTAGTAAGACTTTTCTTTCTTTTTATTTTTTTAAATCTTTATTGGAGTATAATTGCTTTACAATGTTGTGCTAGTTTCTGCTGTATAACAAAGTGAATCAGCTATGCATATACATACATCCCCATATCTCCTCCCTCTTGTATCTCCCTCCAACCCTCCCTATCCCACCCCTCTAGGTGGCCACAAGGCACCGAGCTGATCTCCCTGTGCTATGAAGATGCTTCCCACTAGCTATCTATTTTACATTTGGTAGTGTATATAAGCCTATGCCACTCTCACTTCATCCCAGCTTACCTTTCCCTGAGCCCTGTGTCCTCAAATCCATGCTCTACATCTGTGTCTTTATTCCTGTCCTGCCCCTAGGTTCTTCAGAAGCATTTTTTTTTTTAGATTCCATATATATGTGTTAGCATATGGTATTTGTTTTTCTCTTTCTGACTTACTCTGTATGACATCCTCTAGGTTCATCCGCCTCATTACAAATAACTCAATTTCGTTTCTTTTTATGGCTGAGTAATAGTCCATTGCATGTATGTGCCACATCTTTATCCATTCATTTGTCGATGGACACTTAGGTTGCTTCCATGTCCTGGTTATGGTAAATAGTGCTGCAATGAACATTGTGCTACATGACTCTTTTTGAATTATGGTTTTCTCAGGGTATATGCCCAGTAGTGGTATTGCTGGGTCGTATGGTAGTTCTACTTTTAGTTTTTTAAGGAACCTCCATACTGTTCTCCATAGTGACTGTATCAATTTACATTCCCACCAACAGTGCAAGAGGGTTCCCTTTTCTCCACACCCTCTCCAGCATTTATTGTTTGTAGATTTTTTGAGGATGGCCATTCTGACTGGTGTGAGGTGATACCTCATTGTGGTTTTGATTTGCATTTCTCTAATGATTAGTGATGTTGAGAATTCTTTCGTGTGTTTGCTGGCAATCTGTATTTCTTAGTGAGACTTATTCTTATTCTCATGGAGTTCTTCCTTATTGTGAAGAAAAATTTCCTTCTTCTTCCATCTTTGGGTCCACAAAGAAGTATAAATTTTGCGCAAAAAATAAATCTTTAAAGACAGGTAACGGGCATAACCTAAAAGGCAGAAATTACTCTTTAGGATGACTAAGTACAACCAAGCAATGGACAGCGATCAGGGGTTTGAGTAGACTTGTCTGTACAATAGACCCATTTCCCCAGGACCATCCCATTTCCCTCCTCAGTGGCAACAATCATATTAACAATAGCTTCTATGAATTTAAAATTAACAGAATGCTTCACGACAAACAAAGGAGGTATGTGTTTTCCCTGTCATTGTATATCTGATAAGCTCGAGGATAGACTAGGTAAGTAAATTTCCTAAAGCCATACAACATGTACGGGGTGGAGCCTGGATTTGAATGAAGTCAGTCTGATACCACCAGGGCACTCTAAAACACCACATTCTATAGTCTACCAGTAAAAATAGTTCAGGTTAAAAAAAAAAAAAAAGAGGAGGAGGAAGAGGAAGAGAAGTAAAAAATCCTTTACCAAAAACTCAATGGTATTTTTTTTCCACTTTAGACTATTTTCAGCAGCTGGATAGGAAACAACCTAAAAACAAATAAACAAAAAAAACCCAAAAAGTGTTTTGAGAAAGTACTTTGAGAATTAACTGTACAGATTTTTTTAATAGACTATTTTTTAGAGCAGTTTTAGGTTCCCAGCAAAATTAAGTGGAAGATATGGCGTTCCCCATTTACACCCTGCACTCATACCTCACAATGTCTTGCACCACCGTGATGCATTTATTATAATTGATGAACCTACACTGACTCATCATTATCACCCAAAGTCTATGGTTTATATTAGGGTTCACTCTTGGAGTTGCACATTCTCTGGGTTTTAACAATGTGTAATGACGTGTATCCACAAATATACTGGTTTGGCCAAAAAGTTCTTTCGGGTTTTTCCATAAGAAAAAGTGTCACGTAGTGTCATGTAGTTGGAATCATAAAATATGTAGCCTTTTCAGTGGCTTTTTTCACTTTGTAATATGCATTTAGGTTTCCTCCATGTCTATTTATGACTTGATAGCTTATTTTCATTTAGTGCTGTAATATATTCCATTGTCTGGATGTACCACGGTTTATTTATCCATTTTCCTACTGAAGGACATCTTGGTTGCTACCAAGTTTTGGCAATTATGGATAAAGCTGCTATAAATATCCTCATGCCCATTTGTTTTGGGACATAACTTTTTAATTAATTTGGGTAAATGCCGAGGAGTGCAATTGTTGGACCATATGGTTAAGAGTATGTTTAATTTTGTAAGAAACTGTCAACTTGTCTTGCAAAGTGGCTGTACCATTTTTTATTCCCACCAGTAATGAATGAGAGCTCCTATTGCTCCACATCCTCACCAGCATTTGGTGTTGTCAGTGTTTTAGATTTTGGTCATTCTAATAGGTGGGTGGTTTCTTTCATTGTTGTTTTAATTTGCAATACCATAAGGACATATGATAATGAACAGTTTTTCATATATTTATTTACCATCTGTATACCTTCTTTGGTTGGTCATTTTGCCCATTTTTATTTCAGGTAGTACATTTTCTTATATTTGAGTTTTAAGTGTTCTTAGCATATTTTGGATAACAGTCTTTTATCAGATGTGCTTTTACAAATATTTACTCCCAGTCTTTGGCTTGTCTTCTCATTCTCTTGATATTGTCTTTCATAAAACAGAAGTTTTAATTTTAATGAAGTCTAGCTTATCAATTATTTCTGTCATGGATTGTGACTTTGCTATTGTAACAAAGAGTCATTGCCATGCACAGCATCATGGAGATTTTCTACTATGTTATCTTCTATGAATTGTATAGTTTGGCATTTTACGTTTAGGTCCATTATACATATTATACATTTTGAGATAAAGATGTATGGTCTGTATCTAGATGCATCTTTTTTCTTCTTTTCCTCTTTCACTTTTTTTTTTCTTTTTTTGCATGTGGTAGTCCAGTTGTTCTAGTATCATTTGTTGAAAAAAAAAATCTTTGCTCCATTATATTGCCTTTGCTCCTTTTTCAAAGACCAGTTAACTATATTTATAGAGGTCTATTTCTGGGCTCTCTGTTCTGTTCCACTGATCTACTTGTCTATTCTTTTGCCAATAACACGCTGTCTTGATTACTGTAGATTTATTGTAAGTCTTGAAGTTGGGTAATGTCAGTCCTCCAACTTTGTTCTTCTCCTTCAATATTGAGTTGACTATTCTGACATTTTTTTGTCTCTCCATATAAAATTTAGAATCAGTTTGTTGATATATAAGAAATAATGTGCTGATATTTTGAATGGAACTGTACCGAGTTTATAGATCAAGTTGAGAATAACTGACATCTTGACAATGTTGAGTCTCTCAATGCATAAATATTGAATCTTTCTCTACTTATTTAGTTCTTCTTTGGTCTTTTTCATCAAAGCTTGTAAGTTCTCCTCATATAGAACTTAAATATATTTTGTTAGATTTATATCTAAGTATTTCATTTTTGAGAGGTACTAATATAAATGATAATGTGTTTTTAATTTCAAATTCCATTTGTTCATTGCTGGCATACAGGAAAGTGATTGACTTCTGTGTTTTAACCTTATGTCTTGCAACCTGGCTGTAATTGCTTATTAGTTCCAGGAGGCTTTTTGTCAATTCTTTTGGATTTTCTTTATAGACAATCATGTCGTAAGTGAACAAATATAGTTTTATTTCTTTCTTCTTATCTACATAGGTTTTGTTTCCTTTTCTTGTCTTACTGCATTAGCTAGGACTTCCAGTATGATGGAGAAAAGGAATGGTAAGATAGGACATCCTTGCCTTGCTCCTAATTTTGTTGAATAAGTTGGAGTTTCATATTTAATATCATTAAATATAATATCAGTTGTGGATTTTTTGGCAAATGTTCTTTTCAAGTTGAAGAAGTACCCCTCTTGTTCTAGTTTGATGAGTAAAACACTCACGAATAGGTTTTTATCACGAATAGGTGTTGGATTTTGTTGAATGCGTTTGAATGCGTTTTCTGCATTTATTGATATGATCATGTAATTTTTCTTCTTTAGCTTGTTGATGTGATGGATCAGTTTACTTGGTATTTGAATGTTAAATCTGCCTTGTATACATGAGATGAGTCCCACTTGGTCACTGTGTATAATTCTTTTTATATATTGTTAGGTTTGATATGCTTATATTTTCTGGAGGATATTGTGTCTATGCTCATGAGAGGTATTGGTCTGCAGTTTTCTTTTCTCATAATGTCTTTGTCTGGTTTTGGTATTAGGTTAATGCTGGCTTAGAATGAGCTGGGATTTATTATTTCTGCTTCTATCTTTTGGAAAAGATTCTAGAGAAATGGCATAATATCTTTCTTACATATTTGGTGGAATTTACCAATAAACCCATTTAGGCCTGGTGTTTCCTGTTTTAATTTTCCTATTAATTATTGATTTAACTTCCTTAATAGATATAGGCCTAAGCAGGCAATCTATTTCTTCTTGTGTGAAATTTGAGATACTTTGTCTTTAAAAGAATTGGTCCATCTCATCTAGGTTATCAACTTTGTGGGCATAGTGTTGTTTATTTTTTATTTTATTTTATTTGTTTTTGGTTTTACCTTTTTATTCAATAGATTTCGTAATGATGAACAAGTCTTTTTTTTTTAAATTTTATTTTATTTATTTTTATATACAGCAGGTCCTATTAGTCATCAATTTTATACACACCAGTGTATACATGTCAATCCCAAACCCCCAAATTA
>NC_041222.1:94506188-94508141 GCF_002837175.3 Physeter macrocephalus | reverse complement strand
TGGTATGTGGGCCTCCCTCTGCTGCGGCCTCTCCCGTTGCGGAGCACAGGCTCCGGACGCGCAGGCTCAGCAGCCATGGCTCATGGGCCCAGCCGCTCCGCGGCATGTGGGATCCTCCCAGACCGGGGCGCGAACCCGGTTCCCCTGCATCGGCAGGTGGACGCGCAACCACTGCACCACCAGGGAAGCCCTGGGCTTTCTATCTTATTCCATTGATCTATGTTCCTGTTTCTGTGCCAGTGCCATATTATCTTGATTACAGTAGCTTTGTAGTATAGTCTGAAGTCAGGGAGTCTGATTCCTCCAGCTCCGTTTTTTTCCCTCAAGACTGCTTTGGCTATTTGGGGTCTTTTGTGTCTCCATACAAATTTTAAGATTTTTTGTTCTAGTTCTGTAAAAAAGGCCATTGCTAATTTGATAGGGACTGCATTGAATCTGTAGATTGTTTTGGGTAGTGTGGTCATTTTCAAAATATTGATTCTTCCAACCCAAGAACATGGTATATCTCTCCATCTGTTGGTATAATCTTTAATTTCTTTCATCAGTTTCTTATAGTTTTCTGCACACAGGTCTTTACTCTCCCTAGACAGGTTTATTCCTAGGTATTTTATTCTTTTTGTTGTAATGGCAAATGGGAGTGTTTCCTTAATTTCTCTTTCAGATTTGTCATCAGTAGTGTATAGGAATGCAAGAGATGTCTGTGCATTAATTTTGTATCCTGAAACTTTACCAAATTCATTGATTACCTCTAGTAGTTTTCTGGTGGCATCTTTAGGATTCTCTATGTATAGTATCATGTCATCTGCAAACAGTAACAGTTTTACTTCTTCTTTTCCAATTTGGATTTCTTTCATTGCTTTTTCTTCTCTGATTGCCATGGCTAGGACTTCCAAAACTATGTTGAATAATAGTGGTGAGAGTGGACATCCTTGTCTTGTTCCTGATCTTAGAGGAAATGCTTTCAGTTTTTCACCATTGAGAATGATGTTTCTGTGGGTTTGTCATATATGGCCTTTATTATGCTGAGGTAGTTTCCCTCTATGCTCACTTTCTGGAGAGTTTTTATCATAAATGGGTGTTGAATTTTGTCGAAGCTCTTTCTGCATCTGTTGAGATCATCATATGGTTTTTATTCTTCCATTTGTTAATATGGTGTATCACATTGAATTATTTGTGTATATTGAAGAATCCTTGCATCCCTGGGATAAATCCCACTTGATCATGGTGTATGATCCTTTTACTATGTTGTTGGATTCTGTTTGCTAGTATTTTGTTGAGGATTTTTGCATCTATATTCATCAGTGATATTGGTCTGTAATTTTCTTTTTTTGTAGTAACTTTGTCTGGTTTTGGTATCAGGGTGATGGTGGCCTCATAGAATGAGTTTGGGAGTGTTCCTTCCTCTGCAAATTTTTGGAAGAGTTTGAGAAGGATGGGTGTTAGCTCTTCTGTAAATGTTTGATAGAATTCAACTGCGAAGTCATCTGGTCCTGGATTTTTGTTTGTTGGAAGATTTTTAACCACAGCCTCAATTTCATTACTTGTGATTGTTCTGTTCATATTTTCTATTTCTTCCTGGTTCAGTCTTGGAAGGTTATAACTTTCTAAGAATTTGTCCATTTCTTCCAGCTTGTCCATTTTATTGGCATAGAGTTGCTTGTAGTAGTCTCTTAGGATGTTTTATATTTCTGCAGTGTCCGTTGTAACTTCTCCTTTTTCATTTCTAATTTTATTGATTTGAGTCCTTTCCCTCGTTTTCTTGATGATTCTGGCTAATGGTTTATCAATTTTGTTTATCTTCTCAAAGAAGTAGCTTTTCGTTTTATTTATCTTTGCATTGTTTTTTTTTTGTTTCTCTTTCATTTTTTTCTGCTCTGATCTTTATGATTTCTTTCCTTCTGCTCACTTTGGGTTTTGTTTGTTCTTCTTTCTCTAGTTCCTTTAGGTGTAACA
>NC_041222.1:94504380-94505709 GCF_002837175.3 Physeter macrocephalus | reverse complement strand
CTTTTGCTGCAACCCATAGGTTTTGGATCATCGTGTTTTCATTGTTATTTGTCTCTAGGTATTTTTTGATTTCCTCTTTGATTTCTTCAGTGATCTCTTGGTTATTCTGTAACATATTGTTTAGCCTCCATGTGTTTGTGTTTTTTACGTTTTTTCCCTGTAATTCATTTCTAATCTCATAGGGTTGTGGTCAGAAAAGATGATTCATATGATTTCAATTTTCTTAAAATTACTGTGGCTTGATTTCTGACCCAAGATGTGATATGTCCTGGAGAATGATCCATGCGCACTTGAGAAGAAAGTGTAATCTGCTGTTTTTGGATAGAATGTCCTATAAATATCAATTAAATCTATCTGGTCTTTTGTGTCATTTAAAACTTCTGTTTCCTTATTCATTTTCATTTTGGATGATCTGTCCGTTGGTGTAAGTGAGGTGTTAAAGACCCCCACTATTATTGTGTTACTGTCGATTTCCTCTTTTATAGCTGTTAGCAGTTGCCTTATGTATTGAGGTGCTCCTATGTTGGGTGCATATATATTTATAATTGTTATATCTTCTTCTTGGGTTGATCCCTTGATCATTATGTTGTGTCCTTCCTTGTCTCTTGTAACTTTCTTTATTTTAAAGTCTATTTTATCTGATATGAGTATTGATACTCCAGCTTTCTTTTGATTATCATCTGCATGGAATATCTTTTTCCATCCTCTCACTTTCAGTCTGTATGTGTCCCTAGTAGTCTTTATTTTGAAGTCTATTTTGTCTGATATGAGAATTGCTACTCCAGCTTTCTTCTGATTTCCATTTGCATGGAATATCTTTTTCCATCCCCTCGCTTTCAGTCTGTATGTGTCCCTAGGTCTGAAGTGGGTCTCTTGTAGACAGCATATATATGGGTCTTGTTTTTGTATCCATTCAGCAAGCCTGTGTCTTTTGGTTGGAGCATTTAATCCATTCACATTTAAGGTAATTATCGATATGTATGTTCCTATGACCATCTTCTTAATTGTTTTGGGTTTATTTCTGTAGGTCCTTTTATTCTCTTGTGTTTCTCACTGAGAGAAGTTCCTTTAGCATTTGTTGTAGAGCTGGTTTGGTGGTGCTGAATTCTGTAAAGCTTTTGATTTCTTCATCGAATCTGAATGAGATCCTTGCAGGGTAGAGTAATCTTGGTTGTAGGTTCTTCCCTTTCATCACTTTAATATATCATGCCACTCCCTTCTGGCTTGTAGAGTTTCTGCTGAGAAATCAGCTGTTAACCTTATGGGAGTTCCCTTGTATGTTATTTGTCATTTTTCCCTTGCTGCTTTCAATAATTTTTCTTTGTCTTT
>NC_041222.1:94426800-94504274 GCF_002837175.3 Physeter macrocephalus | reverse complement strand
TTATTGTATTGTTCATCTCTGTTTGTTTGTTCTTTAATTCTTCTAGGTCTTTGTTAAACATTTCTTGCATCTTCTCGATCTTTGCCTCCATTCTTTTTTCGAGGCCCTGGATCACCTTCACTATCATTATTCTGAATTCTTTTTCTGGAAGGTTTCCTATCTCCGCTTCATTTAGTTGTTTTTCTGGGGTTTTATCTTGTTCCTTCATCTGGTACATAGCTCTCTGCCTTTTCATCTTGTCTTTCTGTGAATGTGGTTTTTGTTCCACAGGCTGCAGGATTGTGGTTCTTCTTGCTTCTGCTCTCTGCCCTCTGGTGGATGAGGCTATCTAAGAGCCATAGAGTTGTTTATAATATTCCTTTATTATACTTTTAATGTCCATGTGATATGTAGTGATGTCCCCTCTTTCATTTCTAATTTGTAATTTGTATCCTCTCCTTTCTTTTTCTTAGTTAATCTGGCTAAAGTTGCATCAATTTTATTGATCTTTTCAAATAACCAGCTTTTGGCTTCATTGATTTTTCTCTATTGACTTCCTGTTCTTAATTTCATTGATTTACACTCTAATAGCATATTTCTTTTGTCCTCCTTACTTTGAATTTAATTTGTTCTTTTTTTCTAATTTCCAAAGATGGAAGCTTACATTATTGATTTTAATCTTTCTTCTTTAATAATATATGCATTCAATGCTACAAAATGTCCTCTAAGCACTGCTTCACTGTATCCCACAATTTTTGATAAGCTGTATTTCCATTTTAAAAAAATATTTATTTATTTATTTGGCTGCACCAGGTCTTAGTTGTGGCTCACAAGATCTTCGTTGCTGTGTGTGGGATCTTTAATTGCAGTATGTGGGCTCTTAGTTGTGACAAGCAGGATCTAGTTTTCTGGCCAGGGATCAAACCCCGGCCCCCTGCATTGGGAATGCAGAGTCTTAACCACTGGACCACCAGAGAAGTCCCTGTATTTCCATATTATCTTAGTTCAAAGCCTCTTTTAATTTCTAGACTCTCTCAAAATTTCATGGGCTATACTTAAAGCAATTGAATGAGTGGTCCCACTCTCAAAAGCCTGATGTGAAGAATTAAACATAGGACCAATATATAGAGGTAATTTTTGGCTCATTTGTATTACAGTATATCCTTGGCCCATGTTGTTATACAATCTAGAGGGTAAGTTATTTCATAAAGCCTGAGTTTGGAGTCAGTGATAAAGCAGTCTAAAGACCCAAAACCCTATATGGCCACAAACTAGGATTTCATAGTCCATTTGCAGCCAGTCTGTCCAGTTTTTTGGGGAAATTCAGGAGGATAGATGAAAAGAAGACTTTGATTTGTTTAATTATTTATAATAGAGTAACATTATGGCCCTTTGGTACATGTCTCTGATTTTCAGTAAAACTTGATGAGTGTTATCTACAGGAAGATGTCTCAGCAAGTGCAAAGACCACCCCCTCCCCTCATCAGCCAATAAGTAATGCATCATGTGGTCATTTAACACCTTGGGCCCTAAAGTATGATGAGATTCAGCCAAGAGTTCCAGTTCTTAGGCCATTTGTTTAATGTGTGTGGATAACTCCTGGGACATGATTCTCAAAACTTCTTATAAATCCAGGATACCTCTGGTCTCTTAAATTATTTATTGGCCATTGTTGCCAGTAAAGAGAACTTATATTTTTCAGAAGCCACTCTGAGAAACATCTAGATGGATTCAATACTCATCAGCATCCTCTGGACCTGCCAAGTCATCATGCTACAACACCATCTGTTGCCTGATAAACTTACTCCAAAATCCCTAACTGGTGGAAGAGATCTTTGGCCTCAGCTAACGTTTTCCATTGACAGTCTTCCCAGGCCATTATGAGACCTAATGTAGGCTGCATAGCTTTCCAGGACTTGAAAATCCACATCAGCAAGGTATATGTGTACCGGGATCCAAAGCTTCCTCTGTGGATTTTTCCCACCTTCTGAGCTAATTGTGCAAGATCCTTTAGTAGGATCCAAATCCATTTTTTGCATCCAAAACTATAGTAGCCAATTGTTTAAATTCAGCCCCTGTTAGCTGGAGCTCACTCCCCACCAGACACATTCTACATAACAAAGTAGCCCCCCCTTTTTTTTTTTAAAAAAAAGTCTCTATTGGAGTATAATTGCTTTACAATGGTGTGTTAGTTTCTGCTTTATAACAAAGTGAATCAGTTATACATATACATATGTTCCCATATCTCTTCCCTCTTGCATCTCCCTCCCTTCCACCCTCCCTATTCCACCCCTCTAGGTGGTCACAAAGCACCAAGCTGATCTCCCTGTGCTATGTGGCTGCTTCCCACTAGCTATCTACCCTACATTTGGTAGTGTGTATATGTCTATGCCACTCTCTCACTTCGTCACAGCTTACCCTTCCCCCTCCCCATATCCTCAAGTCCATGCTCTAGTAGGTCTGTGTTTTATTCCTGTCCTACCCCTAGTCTAAGAAAAAAAAGTAGCCCCTTTTTAATTTGTTTCCTGGGTTAGCTCCTTGAGGAGAGATTTGTCCCCAGGGTAAGAAAGAAGCTGTGTTTCCACCTCCAATTGAGGCACTTCTCCTCCTTCTTGGCCCATTACTTTTTTTTTTAATTTTTATTTTATATTAGAACATAGTTGATTAACAATGCTGTGTTAGTTTCAAGTGTACAGCAAAGTGATTCAGTTATACATACATTTATCTGACATATTTAACTACTGTATCTGACACACTACTATATTTAAAATTGATAACCAGGAGAGGGTGTGGAGAAAAGGGAACCCTCTTGCACTGTTGGTGGGAATGTAAATTGATACAGCCACTATGGAGAACAGTATGGAGGTTCCTTAAAAAACTAAAAGTAGAATTACCATATGACCCAGCATTTCCACTACCGGGTTGTACCCTGAGAAAATCATAATTCAAAAAGACACATGCACAACAGTGTTCATTGTAGCACTATATACAATAACCAGGTCATGAAAGCAACCTAAATGCCCACCGACAGATAAATGGATAAAGGTGTGGCATATATATACAATGGAATATTACTCAGCCATAAAAAGGAATGAGATTGGGTCATTTGTAGAGACATGGATGGACCTAGAGAATGTCATACAGAGTGAAGTAAGTCAGAAAGAGAAAAACAAATATTGTATATTAACGCATATATGTGGAATCTAGAAAAATGGTACAGATGAACTGGTTTGCAAGGCAGAAATAGAGACACAGATGTAGAGAACAAATGTATGGACACCACAGGGGGGAAGTGACGGGGGTGTGGTGGTGGTGGTGTGATGAATTGGGAGGTTGGGATTGACATACATACACTAATATGTATAAAATAGATAACTAATAAGAACCTGCTGTATAAAAAAATAAATAAAATTCAAAAAATAAATAAATAAAATAGAATAGACAATCAACAAGGACCTACTGTATAACATAGAACTCTGCTCAATATCCTGTAATAACCTAAATGGGAAAAGAATTTGGCCCTTTACTTTTGTATTTCTTATTACTTTGTGGATGGTTACTGTCAAAGTAGAGGGCAAATTATCCCAGTCACAGTAATGGAGACACTGTGCTGCCTTTTCATCTAGAGAGCACCAGTCCAACTTCCTAGGGTCTTTCCACTCTGTATCATCTCCCTCAAGACCTTGGACTTCTCCTCCTCTCTGTGTGACCTCATGGTGAGAAGCTGCCACAAGCAAGGCCCAACACGTAACTTACGGTTTGGAACATCTGTTCAGCAGCACAGCTATCTCTTTGGAGTCCTGGGATGGATAAGGATTTAAATCCCCTTGCTTTTATTCACTTAAAATTACAATCTACCTAGCTCTGGCCAAGGGATGGGGTCTGAATATTCCTCTGAGGGGAAACTGCAATGATGACATCACAGCATCATAACTAAGCACCACAGAGGTATGCTAGCTGCTTGCAAAGGCTATTCTTCCAACTGTACTTTGGAGACTGGCTGAAGCCTCATGTTTGTGCCTTATTGTCTTGTTTACCAACTACACAAATCCCCAGAGGTGAGGAAATCCTCTAGTCTCAGAGTACCCCAAATCACTGGCCCAGCTATGGGGAATTCCTGCCCCTTTAGCCAGTTATGGGGTTATCAGTGGCCCATCCTTAGTCTAGAGGCATGCAATTCTCCCCTTTTTCTACTTATGTCCCCAGGTATTACAAAGTTCAGCACCTGCCTAGTGGGGAACCCAGGCAGGTGGGCTGACCACTTTCCCTGGGCAGCTCGGTGTTCCTGACCCCCAAAGTCAGTTCTAATGATATGGGTTTTGCTCAAATACTGGTGGTACTGCCAGGCTAATGAAGCACGTGAGGAGACCATGAAAAATATAGAGCCTAATACAGCACCAAGCAATGCCATGCCAAACTAACACATAGGCCTTCCAAATTTTGGTGTCTCAACCACTCAAGGATGTCCAGGATGGATTTGCCAATAGATTGTTTTACGGACTGGTTAGACACCATAGAATTCCTTGATCATCACCAAAAATCACCTGGTTCTCATAGCCACTTGTGGTGATTTCATGTACTTGGAGCTGATTAAGGAAAAATATATGACCAGAAGGTGGCTAACAAACAATAAGCTTTATTTGGGTGGCATTCTGATAGATTTGCATGTGGGATGGTGGAGGGAGTACCTCATAGCATGAGAGCTTCCAGAGACAATGGTACAGGCTTACCCTCTAGGAGGGGGAAAGGACTAGGGAACTCCTGAGAGAAGGAGAAATTTGTGAGGGAGCCTTTGTTTCTGGATAATGTCACTCAGCAGTTCAATGAGGAGTCTCTGGGTAAAAGAATTCCAAAAGGCACCAGAGATTTTGGGTCTTTTCTAATCCCAGTGTTTGTCTTATCTATGGCTAACAGATTTTGGGTGCAACGTTGTGGAGGATGCAAAGCAGGCATGCTCTAAGTCACTAAAAATATGCTGATTTGGACTATATTTTTGAGCAAATACATATGTAAAAATTTTAGTTTGGCCCCAGCAGGCTTTTGAGCTAAAGGTGGCAGTAAAGAAATAAATAACATAGAACCAATATACAGAGGGCGTCTTTGGATAGTTTGTATAACACTCTCATCAGAAGAACACCCATGGACTTCTGTAAGAGAATAGCAAACTTCCTGACTTGGCACAAATAAAGACTGATTGCTTCTAGGGAATTGAAGAGAAGCACAGTCTGTCTCCCTCTTGGGGAGAAATCGGAGACCTTTCCAACTGTAGGACACATTGGTCTCCTTGGAGAGGGATACTTAGGAAAAGCACTGCAGCTTGACAAAAGATGATATAAATTATCTCTCTCTGGAGGAAGGGCAAGAAATCATCAGCAGACTAAGCAGAGGTCTGCTACCACTGGGGGAGTAAAAAAAATCTCTCCCTCTCAAAATCAACTGTGAAGACAGAGATTTCCTTCCAAGGAGAGGACAGGCAAGAACACTGAGAAATCTTAAACTTGAGATTCAAGCACAGCAAGACTGAGGTTAAGTTAAGACTGAGACTGGATGAAGACCCACCTGCCCCAGCCATGAACCTGGCCCTGAGTAACAAACAAGATATGTCAGCTGCTGGGAGAAGGGAAGGAATGTGGGAAGAGCCCCATATGTGGTTCAGGCATGAAGGGATGGTTGAAAACTGAGGGCAGAGAAGAAATACTGAAAAAAACCCTCTGATATTTCAGTCCCCACACTAACCACAAGACAACAGAAGAACACTATTAGAGAGCTTTGAATTCAGTGGAGCATCAGAGGTAATGATAGCAGCAACAAAACCGAAAGATAGTTCAACCCCTGGCTAAAATAAGGGAAACCTCCACACAAACAGCAAGGCAGATAAAGAAACATGTCCATTTCCAGCCATGGATATAATTTACCTCAATATCCACTATATCATGTTCAGGATTCAACACAAAGTTATAAGACATGAACAGAGCATGGAGAAAACAACCCTCTGTCAAGAACTAAAGCAATGACTATAGCTAGACTCAGAGATGAATCAGATCTGGGATTATCAATCAGAGAATTTAAAAATTACTATGATTAATATGCCAGAGGCTTAGTGGAAAAGATGGAAAACATGGGAAATTTAAGCTGATAACTGATAAAGAGTCAAATGGAAATGTTATAAATAAATACACACACAATAGCAGAGATAAAGAATTCTTTAAGTGAGCTCATCAGTAGATTTACTGCAGGTGATAAAAGAATCAGTGACCTAGAAAATAAGCTAATACACATTATTTTTTAAATATTCAAATTGAAACACAAAGGGAAAAGGAGTGAAAACAAAACAGAACATTCAAGAGCTGTTGGATAGTATTTAACAATCTAATTACAGGTAATTGAAAGCCTAGGAGGAAAAGGTAGAATGGGTAGAAGAAATATTTAAAGAGAAAATGACCAAGAATTTTCCCCAAATAATGAGATACATCAAACCCTAAATCCAAGAAGCTCAAAGAAACCCAAGCAGGATAAATATCAAACAGACAGACAAATACTAAAATGCTAACACTCAAAGATAAATACAGGGCTTCCCTGGTGGCGCAGTGGTTGGGGGTTCGCCTGCCGGTGCAGGGGGCGCGGGTTCGTGCCCCGATCCGGGAGGATCCCGCATGCCGCGGAGCGGCTGGGCCCGTGAGCCGTGGCCGCTGAGCCTGCGCGTCCAGAGCCTGTGCTCCGCAACGGGAGAGGCCGCGGCAGTGAGGGGCCCGCGTACCGAGAAAAAAAAAAAAAAAGATAAATACAAGATCCACAAAGCAGCCAGAGGCGGAAAAAAAACAAATTATATTCAAAGTAACAAAGATAAGAACAATAGCAGAAATTAGTCAATTCAAAAGACAATGGAGTGACATTTTTACAGTACTGAAAAAATGGCAATCTAGAATTCTGTAAAATATCAATACCCTTAAAAAATGAAGATAAAATATAAAACCTCTTCAGAATATCTGAGATATACAAGATGTTAAAGGAAAATTTTCAGGCTGAAGGAGCATGATACCAGACAGAAATGTGGAAGAGGGTTGGAAACAACAGAAATGAAGTAAATATAAAACACATTTTTCTTATTTTTAATCACTAAAATTGATAATTGTCCTAAGTTTCATTTTGATTATGCCAATTTTGAATTCTGCTAGATATCCAAATGGAGGAATCAAAAAGTTACTTGGAAAAAAAAGAAGTCTGGATTTCACTGGATAAACCAAGACTGGAAACATTTGAATATTGTGAGATAATAGAAAATATTGATATTAGTCTCTGTCTCTGATTCCCAGCACAGGGCTCCCCAAACGCTTATAATTTCCTAAGTGTAATGTCCTTGAAGCACTAGGAGCCTCTTTTGTTCTAATATTTGTTCCTTACCCCAGTTCCTGACACAGTCTTAAATTCCTTGGAATTTGCTGATAACAGTGTCTTTTGTTCTAATGAGGTGAATCTTGGTGGGCTCCTGAATGGGGGCCAATCACCAGAGACCAAGCCATGATTAGAAGCTTGGAATTGGCAGCCTCATCCTTGATTCTCCAGAGAGGGACAAGGGATGAAAATAGAATTAATATGGGGTTTGGAGAGCTTCTGAGTTGGTGAGCAGGTGGAGGTGGGGAGAGTGGAGAAGGCATGGGAGTTTCATGTCCATTCCTACATATTTTTCCCTATGCATCTCTTCCTTCTGGATCTTCATCTGTATCCTTTATTGTATCCTTTTACAATAAACTGATAAACAGTAATTAAGTAAACTTTTTTTCCTGAGTTCTGTCAGTTGCTCTAACAAATTAATCAAAACTGAAGAGGGAGGGTCATCAGAACCTCCAATTCATAGCCAATTGGTCAGCACAGGTAAAAAACTGGATATGCAACTGGCATTTGAATTGAAGGAGGGAGAGCAGTCTTGTAAACTGAGCCCTTAATGGCATTTGACGTTGGGAAGGGGGCCCTTCAATGTGTGGGTCCTGACACTATCTCTAGGTAGATAGTTTCAGAATTGAGTTAAATTGTAGGACACACAGCTGGTGTTGCAGAATTACTTGATGTGGAAAAAAACCCATACATCTAGTGTCAGAAATATGAGTGTGGTAGTAGTGTGAGAATAAAGGAGAAACAGGAAGAGAACTGGGTTTTTCCTACACAAATATCATTAGCATATAGATGACATTTAAAGCTACAGGACTGGCTAAGATCATCTAGAGAGAGAGAGTGTAATTTGAGAAAATAAGAGTCCAAGCACTAAGTCTTAGAAAAATTTGACATTTGGAGCTGGGGAAGAGGAAAATGACTGAGAAAAGGCAATTGAAAGAGGAAAACTGAAGGAGAAAGAAAATCTGGCAGTGATTTGTTTCAGAAGCTAAGTGCTGAAAGAATTTCAAGATAGTGGGATGGGTTTGCTGTCTCAAAGTTTGCTGAAGATAATGAATAAGGACAGAGAATTGACCATTAAATTTGATAGGTAGCATGGAAGTGACAAATTCAGTTGAATTTGAATAACGTGGTAGAAATGTGAGATTGGAGTGTGGCCAGAGAAATGAAAATAGAGAAATTGAGATCATAAGTATGATATACTTTAATTCTTGTTCTAAATTGACCAAAACAAAAACAAATACAGAGAAGCATGTATGTATATAATTTAATATATCATAAATAAGTGCTACCTACTTGAATCCAACACTACATGATAAGTAACTGGCGTGGCCAATTGTAGGAATCGAAAGAAAAAAATTTAAAGAAAAATTAGTTACTTTAATTCATTATAATAAGTCAAAGGAGACAAAGAATAGAATTGTGTCTATAAAACCCTAAAAAAAAGAGCATAGAATATTATTTAAGATCACAAATTTGAAACTCAGGAACCACTTTCAAATATAATACTTGCAAAGTTTTTTTTAACATTCCAAAATATGATTTCCTGATCTGTATAACTGAGATTATAATACCTGATTTATAGAGTTGTGGGGATTCAATGCAATCAGACATGTGATATACTTAATACTGTGTTCATAGGAAGTGTTGACTAATAATTTTTCAATTATAATTTGATGAGTGAACTCCTATTCCTGATTTTTAGAAAATACTTTTTTCTTTAACAAAACAAATAAATTTTTAGGTTTATTGAGGTATAACTGACAAATAAAATGGTGCATATTTCAAGTGTACAAATAGATGATTTGTAATACTATGTGAAATGACTACCACAATCAGGTTAATTAACACATCCATTGCTTCGCATCATGACCTTTCTCTGTGTGTGTATGGTGAGAACACTTATGGTCTACTCTCAGAAAATTTCAAGTACATTCTGTATGCCTTTATAGAAATATTTTAAGAACTGTTGTTAAAAAAAAAGGTATTTCTAAAAATGCTACTTGCTTGCTACATTTGAGAAAGGTTTTATATCAGTGAATGAATGTAACTGTTAATACACATAGAGAAGTGTTAAAGAATACTTATAAAAAATATGTTTTTAAGAATATAGTATTACCCATAGTCACTAGACAGCACATTAGATCCCCAGAGCTTATTCATCTTATAACTGAAGGCTTGGACTCTTTGACTGACCAGGATCTCCCCATTTCCTCCATCCCCCAGCCCTTGGTATCCACCATTCTACTCTCTGTTTATATGAGTTCAACTTTAATTTTTCATTTTTAGATTTTACATATAAGTGAGATCATATAGTATTTGTCTTGCTCTCTCTAATTTCACTTGTCTTCTTGCCTAGCATGTGATCTGTCCTAGAGAATGCTATGCGTGCACTCAAGAAGAACATGTATTCTGCTGCTGTTGGATGGAATGTTCTGCATATGTGTTAGGTTTATATGGTATTAAGTGTAGTTCAAGCCCAATGGTTTCTTATCAATTTTCTGTTTGGAAGATCTATCCATCGTTGAAAGTGAGGTATTGAAATCCCCCATTATTATTGTATTGCTGTCTATTTCTTTGCTTCAGATTTGTTAATATTTACTCAACATATTTAGGTGCCCCAATGTTAGGTACATGTAATTTACAATTTTTATATCCTCTTGATGAATTGGTCCCTTTATCGTTAAATAAGGATCTTCTTTGTCTCTTGTTACAGCTTTTGAGTTAAAGTCTATTTTGTCTAATATAAGTATAGCTACCCCTGCTCTCTTTTGGTTTCCATTTGCATGAAATACCTTTTTCTAGCCCATCGCTTTGCACCTATATGTGTCCTTAAAGCTGTTAAACTTGTTTTGTTCATGTATTGTTTTCCAGAGGCTCACTGGGCGTCCTTAAAATAACCATTTTGACTTCTTTATTGGGCAAATCACAGATCTCTTTTCCTTTGGGGTCAGCTACTGGAAAATTTTAGTTTTCCTTTGGTGGTGTCATGTTTCCTTGATCTTTCTTGTTCCTTAAAGTCTTGCATTGCTATCTTCAAATTTGAAGAATCAGTCACCACCTCCAGATTCCTCCAACTGACTGCTGAGAGAATCTTCAGTCAAGGCACCCCCAGTGACTCATGGGCAGACTTCCTGATGGACCCCACAGTGGTTAGCAAAACCCGAGTCCCTTTGGTCCTCTCTGAAAACCCAGCGTGATGTTCCCCCAGCTTCTCCCTGCCCTCTAGTTATGCAGAACTCCTCTATTCTGGATGGGGCAAGACCAAACTGAGCCCTTTGGCAGTGGTGTGCACTTCTGGGAACACCAGCTTTTCACTCACATACCCTCACTTTCCCCTGTGGGAGAAATTCTGGCTTTGAACACCTCTCTTGGAACTTCCTGTTCTGCCACGAGTGAGGGGTGATGTAGGTAAAGTGAAACTTTTTACGCTCTTCGATGCATCAATTTTGTATTTTTTCACTCAAGTGATATGTAGAAACTTCTCTGCTGGATTCCCAGACTTCCACAAAGGCACTCTTGCCTGTGGTGATTGTCAAAACTGGTGTTCTTTGGAGACTAGATAGTAGAAAATGTCTATTCGACCATTTCTTTGAGAAATGTTTGAAAGTAAAGAGAACAGCAAAACTTAAGGTGAAATAATTTTTACTACAGTTATTTACACTATCTTGTAAGTGCCTGATAAGTGAGTGAAATTGGAAAAAAAAGTAATTTCTACTGGGAAATTAAAGAATAGCATCTCATATCTGTAGATGACATGATTACCTATCTAGAAATCTAAAGAGAATGATGCACTACTTAAACAAAAATAATTTACTAAGATATCCAGATGAAAATAAATGTCTGACAACTAGTAGTATTGCTGTTTATCAGCAATTCTCTGAAAGAATATATGAGTAAAATCTTGCATTGGCAATTCAAATTTTAAAATATTAAATATGCTAGAGTACATAACCATTTTATACTTATAAATTATCTAAATATGCACAAAGTATGTATATATATGTATGTCTAGATAGATAGATAAATAGATACATACATACATATATACATACATAGGTAGAGTATACAGTATGACTACTTTTAGGGACATAGAATAAAATATTAATTATACATATATAACGTTCCCAGATGGGAAGATGCTATAAACATAGCAATACTCACCAAATGTATACATAAATTTTCAAAAATTAGGAAAAAAACCCCTCTGGAATAGTTTTAATTTTTTTCTCTTAGGAAATCCTATACTCTTTGGGAAAAATAAAGAGGAAAGTTCAGCCAGAAAATGTTAAAGAACAAGAGTCAGAAAGGATTTAATATCCTCTCAGAGAGTAAAACATACTATAAACCCATGATAATAAAAACAGTATTTCTATTGGCATAGTAGGATACTGATCCATTTATGTATGAATTTAAATTTTATACGTATTATATTCTAAAGGTATGCTGAAATGGTAAATTTTAAATTCATGGAACTGGAGAAATTAGTCAATCATTTAATGGTAAATTAAGTGAGAATCTTATTTTTCCATGAGCACTAATACACACCAGATTAAGACAAACATGTAAATAATGGAACCATTAATTTTTAAGATAAATACAGTTATAAATCTTTAATCTTGGCTTTTGTTTGAGTGCAATAAAGACAAGTGTTCTAAGTTCCAAAGGTGGATTTAGGAGATAATTTTTCCTCCAAATGAGTGGAATTTTACACCAGAAACAAGATATGAAACAAAGTAAGTTTTAATTTCCCCTACAACACTCATCCTGTGGGTAGTATAATAAACAGAGGGTGGTGGTACTTGAAGGTAATAAGAGAGATATAGAGATTTTCATAACTCCAGGCTGAGTTGGTACACCCTAATGAAGAGGGGATTGAACTTTCTTCTCTGTCTCCAGTAAAATTGGGCTTTGTCTTCCTAGGGAAGAAACTGGAGTTCCACTTGCAGATCTTTACAGGTGAAACAATATTGGCTTTGGTGAAGTGCCTATATTGTTTCATAAAACTACTCCAGGTCTTTATTCATAGGGCCAAATGGGATAGTCTCAAATCATCTCAAGAATTACTGAGGGGACGCATCTCTCTCTCTCTCTCTCTCTCTCTCTCTCTCTCACTGTCACACACACATTCTACTCAAAATATATTACTAAATATTCTTTCATTAAAAAAATAATTCTAAATCCAAACTTTTACTTTATTATTACCTTAGATTTGTAAACTTTATATTTAATTCCTATAATGTCTATAAATTTCTACTACTTTAGGGAACAGGTTAGTAATCACAGAAAGGAAATTTCTTTATAAAAAAAGTATCGTACCACTTCTTCTATCTCCTCCCAAAATGTGTATATTTGATTACATAATAATTACTTATGTCTACATAAGTAGACATAATATGTATAGAAATTAAAAGACAAACAACTGACAGGAAATAATTGTAGTATTTAAGTTATGAGTTAATATCAATGCATTTAAAAAAATCTTATTAATAAATAAGAAACAAGCATCTCAATACAAATTTTGGAAAATGTTTAAGCAAGTAATTCAGAAATATATATACATATATCAGCTACAAATATATGAATTAAAAAGTTTAGTCTTGCTAGAAAGCTAAATAGATGCAAATTAAAATATACAACTAATTATAAGATTTTTAAATAAAATAACTACCTGTAGAAGTGGGAATTTTTAATGTAATGGTAAAATTGTAAATAGTCACAATATTTACAGGAACAATTTGGCTGTACACAACCATAAAAAGCATTTATTGATTGCTTGCTATATACCAAACACTCATGCTAGTATATATATTAGCTAACATAATCTCATACCAATTCTGAGGTAGATACTACTACAGAAGATATACAAATGAGAAAAATTACACAGAGAATTTGTGACATGGTTAGTGAGGGGCAAAACCAGCATTCTAACTGAAGCAGCCTGACCTCATCGTCCCACTTCAAAATTAGTAGTCTGTTGCCCTGATGGGCGACTTTAAAGTAGACATACCCATGACATACTAACTTGTGTTAGAAACAGATCTTAAGGAAATAATCATGAATGTCCACAAGGATTTAATTACCATGGTATCCCAGCAACATCTTTTTTTACAATAGCAGAAGATTGAAAATGTTCAAGAAAAAAAAATTTTCTTAATAAAGAAATACAAGTCATAGAGTCATAAAAATAATTTTTTAGATTATGAAATGATAAAAAATGTACTATATATTATTTAGTGAAAACAGCAAGTTAAATAACAATGTATATTTTAATGTTAAAAAGAATCTGGAATCATAAATGCCAAAATAATGACAGCTATTGCCTTTGATTAACGATGACGTATTTACTTTTTATCTGTATGTACAACATGTCCATAATATCA
This sequence comes from Physeter macrocephalus, assembly GCF_002837175.3. Classification (NCBI taxonomy): domain Eukaryota; kingdom Metazoa; phylum Chordata; class Mammalia; order Artiodactyla; family Physeteridae; genus Physeter; species Physeter macrocephalus. Next base: position 94,490,523 of record NC_041222.1, on the reverse strand, counting down.
TAAAAAACCAAATAAACAATTTATGATAGAAGAATGTATGTGTAAGTATATTTAATCTCCTTTATGTGATAGCTACTGTTTCTAAGAAAAAATTGAAGAGTTCAAAATGATATATTTTACTCTGAAAATTTAAAATATCTGAATACTAAAATCACTGTTAAGAAAATTAAAGTGAATGATAAAAAGTGAAAAAAAAATCATTCTCATCACACATCACCCAAATGTTTAATATCCTTAATATATTAAAAGTTCTTATGAATCACTAAGAAAAGGAAAAAAAAAACTAAAGTAGAGCATATGATCTGGCAAGAGATTAATTAAAAACAAGAGACACAGAAATGACCAAACAACATTTAAGAATTGTCAGACTCAGTAGTAATCGATGAAATTCATGCCAGTTAGATTTGGGGTATTTGTTACTTGTGGTTGAAAGAATTCTAATTGATAAATCTATACTGGTGTGACTATTTGTGGTGTGACTATGTGTGTTTATGAGGTGGCAGGAAGAGAGTGGGATAGCAAGAGTTTCCATCACTCTTTTCTCCAAAATATATTCTCCATATCTACACTTCTTTCCATTTCCAAGGATAGCATCTAGTCCAAGTCACCTTACTCCTTAACTAACGCAACAGTTTCTTATCTGGTCCCTATGATTCTGCCATTATTCTTTCATCCCCAAATTCTCCTATCCCCCAAAAAGCCAGAGTGATTTTTAAGAGTCAAAATCAGAATATGTCACTGTCCTTCTCAGAACTATCATATTGTACATCAAATAAAATTCAAGCTACCGTATTGCCCTGATTTGTTTCCTTTGTAGCACTTACCCATAATTGAAAAAAATTATTTTAGGGGGAGGTGAATTATTTCTTTATTATTTGTATTTAATGTAAGTAGTGTGTAATTTAGGACGTTGTTTGTGTTATTCATAGTTATGGGACCATCACTTAGAAAAGTGCCTGAAACAGTAGAGATTCCATCTTTATGGAATTTTCATGGACTGTATAATTAAATTAGGGAATGGATAGTGTACGGGGGGAAAAGTGTTGGTAAATCATTAAGATGAAATTTAAAAGGAGAAAGCAGAACACATACCCATTTTATTTAACCACTGGAAATTGACATGTGATCTATTTAAAGATCATTCCAATGTACCAAGATTCTGAAAAGTAGAATCAAGCATAGGTTTTGATTTAGTTTTAAGATATATTTTTAGTTTTAAGAATCAGAGATCTAAGGTGATTTCATTTAATTTAATTCATAACTTTTCCTGTTCATTAATTAAATGCTAGTGAAAGGTCAACGTCAGGCCAATATACATTATGTGAGTCACACAGGAATTCTTCACAAAGTATTAGAGGATTTAACATTGATTATTCAAGGAATAGCTCCTCTATGAATTATAGTTAGAATTTTTAAATAAAGAATTAAGCATATATTTTAGATTGACTGCTTCAGAAGCTGTTTCTTCTCTAATTTGTAGGGTATAAAATTTTGGATTAAAAAATGAAATACTATGAAAGATGTATTTGTGCAAACATGTTCATAGCAACATTATTCACAATAGCAAAAAGGTGGAAGCAACTCAAGTGTCAATCTACAGATAAATAGGTGACCAATTGTGGTATATACATATAATAGCATATTATTCAGCCCTAAAAAGGAAGGAATTTCTGACTCATGTTACAACATAGGTGAACCTTGGGGTCATGATGCTAAGTGAAATGAGACAGACATAAAAAGACAATACTTTTGATTCCATTTGTATGAGGTACTTAGAATAGTCAAATTCATAGACAGAAAGTAGAATGGTGGTTGCCAGGGGCTGGAGGGAGAGGGAAATGGGGAGTTATTGTTTGATGGGTATACAGCTTCAGTTTTGTGTAAAGTATTCTGGAGATTGGTTGCACAACAATGTGAATGCACTTAATGCTATTGATGTACTTAATGTACTTAATGCTACTGATGTACTTAATGTTAACTGTACACTTAAAAATGGTTAAGACAGTAAATGTTATGGGTATTTTAACACAATTAAAATTTCTTAAAAATGAGATGGACTATAATTTAACTAAGTAAGATTCTTTCTAAATAGATGATAAAATAAATTGTTGAGGATCAAGGCTCATTCTTTAGAGAGTTGAACAATTCTCAAGATATAAACCTTTTGAAGATGTTTTATACCTTGGAACTACAATGATGGATTGCTCCTAGGTTCCAAGCAGAAAGATAACAGGAAACGTCAAAATTCAGAGGTGAATGTCAATTCACAAAGCTTAAGAATAAAAGCCTTCCAGGAGCACCTGTTGTCTGAACTTCCACAAAGTCACTCATCAATTTTACATCTTATACATATCAAAGACTACCCTGAAGACATGTTCTTGTGACCAAACTTAGATCCTCCAAATGAATTTATTATATGTGAGCTTTTATTTGAATCAGTAGGAAATTTATAATAGAATTAAACTGTTAAAATATTCCAAGTAGCTTCTTTTGACTTTTGGATACACATATCAACTAACTTCTATTCACTGGGTTTTGCTATTGTCTTTGGTTTTGTATTTTTGTGTCATGGCAGTCTTTGTCAAACCAGGGAGTGGTAGGGCAAATTAAACATTTTGGTATTTTACATTTAATTAATCAATTAAACTGTGGATGGAGCCAGTTTTAAAATATCAGCAATGTAGTATTAGGAATTAACATCATACTGCTAGAGTGACTTATGTACCCCAATAAAATTACAACTCGCTACTAACTCAAATTTATAAAAATGGCATTACTATGGGCTCTTTCTCAAAATATTTTTAAACGTATTTTAATTCACATCAAATGTGGATTTGATCATTTGAGTTGTCAATAAAGTCTGGAATATTTTCCAATTATGGCCAAATTTGGGAATGGAAAAACCCACATCACAGGTCCACCTCATGGCTACCACCCTTTCAGATTGTTCACCAATGTGTCTGTTTAGTCAGTGAGTTGTCTGGACATATATATTAACCCAGGGCTTTACCTTAATACAAAAGCTATTTGTCCTTTCCTTTTGTAAAGACTTTTTTCATTCCTTCTAGCAAAATACTGAGGTTACATTAAAAATAAATCCTGTCCACCAGTTTTAGATTAAGACCATCACAAGCAACATTGTAGAGAATTACTGTAAATGTGTGTATAATTATTGCTCCAAGTTGTACCAGTAAATTACCATGGACATAATTTGAAGTATTATAGTTAAAAGAAAAAAAAAGTTGCTTTTTGATGCGAAATCAACAGTATCTACTTCCAAAAAAAGGACACAGAAAATTAAGGGAATCATCTGGGTGATTTATGACTAAATTTACAAATCTTCAAGGCTTGAGTAGTTCGATTACTCTATCTCCCTTCCCCAGTTCCCAAAGTATGTGTGGATCCAGCCAGAAGAGTTTTTAAAGTTCACGTATTTCCTGACTCGTGACATTTCACAAGTGAGAATACACAATGAGAATGGCTTCCAGTCCCAGTGGCATAGGATGTTTAACAGGGATTAATCACATCCATAAAAGTCTCTCTCAAGACAAAACGTTTTGCTTATGAATGACGTCTGTTGCCATGTGATGTTTCTTTCAGGTGGTGACTTCGCAGATGAAAAATGACTAATGCACAATACCCAAAATAACTTATATCTCCTCCATCCCCATTTCCCACACACTTCTTCCCGCACACACTTGTTTTAAGAGAATGGAAATAAAGGCAAAACAATCTAGACTGCCAAATCCATTGTGTACAGAGTAGTCATTTTCGTCCTAGGGTAATATCCCAACCTCTTTTCCCTTGCCTCTCACTCATGTCCCTGTCTTTTTAATTACAGAAAGCATTCTTCTTGGACTCCTGCCCAAAAAAACTCAGAGGCACTTTTAAGCACTCTTTTTATTATCAACATTTCCTAGCTAGAGGTTGTTGAATAGAGATGATTGAAAGACAACTCTACACGCCTGGATACTTCCATGTACTTGAGTCTTCTCTGAGCAAGAAGATTAAAGAACTTGTATAATGTAGAGCTGAGGAGGACCTAGGAGACTGTCTAAATCACCCTCCTTGTGTTATTAGAGACCAGGACAGATGCACAGACAAGCCAGTATCTTCTCATACCACGTGCTAGTTCTAGCTAACTCTTAATAGATTGCCTTTTCCACTCTGCCAATCTACCCAGTTGTTAACATAGCACAGAATAAGGATTAGAGAAGGTTCCCAAAGTCACGTGGTTGTTTAGACGAAAAACTTGACAAACTTGAATTTTATTTCCTCTCATCTAATCCTTATTTCTTTTCCAGGAGATATTAATAAGAATAGAGAATTAGAAGAGTTTGAAGGAGGAAGGGATAAGCAAAGATCTTGATGACTCAAAAAACAGGTAATTCATAGATTATCAATTCCAGTATTGTCTATTAAAGTTAGTAAACCATGGGTCTCTCGGCCACTCTATAACACCAAACAAATTTTTGGGTGAATTGAATTAAGCAAATATGGAGAATAAAATAAAATCAGACTAAGATATCTAGTGTATTTATTTCAAGAGGCCCTTTGTCAGGTGGAGAAAGATTCATTTCTGTGAGTCTTATAGTGTATATTTTCCTCCTTGCTTTATTGGTTAGGAAGCCCAGAGTTAAATTTTTAACCTCTCTGTAGCAACGATAGAATTCCTATTGCATATATTTTGTATACTAATCCTAATTCTACCACCAGTTTATTTTTATCTTATTTGTAAGTTACTTCACATCCTTTTTGGAATGAGCTATAGTATAAATCAGTCATATAATCCATAAATTATACATTTTTTCTCATTTCTCAAAAAAAGATAAAGTGTTTATAGGCATAAGCTGGAAAGAAACATCCAGGGTAAAATATATTCTATATAGTAGTAAAAATGCTGTTTATGAAGCTTAACCAAGAAACAACACTCTCCTTTATTTCCTATATGTAAATAAGCCTATTAGAACTTGATGTAAGTTGCATGATAATATGCAGAAATAAACAGGACCATCCTCAAGGAAGCAGAACTTGGAAAATCAATTATGCTCCCTTCTCCAAGCACAAAATTGATTTCCAGGTGATAGTTACTTAAAATGAACACCAAGCACAGCCTTTGGCCCAGGGGAGTATATTGGAAAATGTCATAGAACTTTTAGTTTGAGGTGGGGCTGGGGCAGATCTGTATGTGTGTGTGTGTGTGTGTGTGTGTGCGCGCGTGCGTCCGTGTGCGTGTGCGTGTGTGTGGTCAAGTCACCTTCTCATGGGTATAACAAAATCCTTCTAGTCCAGAAATTGGACTCCGTCAATGCAAAGAACAAAATCCTTTGGATTGCAAATGTCATATATACTTGAGACCACTCGGTTGACAGTATTCAAATAAAGGTCCCTTAGTTTGTTGCTTTTTTTAAATGGTAGTAAAATATACATAACATAAAATTAACCATCTTAATCATTTTTAAGTGTACATTTCAATGGTGTTAAGTGCATTCACATTGTTGTGCAACCATCACTACCATCCACTTCCAGAACACTTGACATCTTGCAAAACTGAAACTTTATACCCATTAAAGTACAACTTCCCATTCCCTTCTCCCTGCAGTCACTGGAAACCACTATTCTACTTTCTTTCTTTAGGAATTTGACTACCTGAGAAACCTCAGGTAGTAAAGGCTATTGTAAAGGCTATTGTGAATAATGCTATTATGAACATAAGTATATAAAAATTTCTTAGAGGCCTTGCTTTCAATTATTTGGGGGATATCCAGAAATGGAATGGCTGAATCATATGGTAATTTTATTTTAAAATTTTTGAGGAGCTGCCACACCATGTTTCATAGCAGCTGCACCATTTTGTATTCCTGCAAACAGTGCACAAGTATTCCAATTTCTCTACATCCTCATCAACCCTGGTTATTTTCTGTTTTCTGTGAAGTTGCCACCTTAACGTGTGTGAAATGGTATCTCATGGTTGTTCCGTTAGTTTTTGAAACAGGATTTTCAGAAAATTGGTCTTCATTTCGGCCATTACATTTAAGAGGACAAAAGAGTATTCAATAAAAGATAAGTAGATTTACAAGTTATTCATAAGACACAACAATCCTCACCAACCTTAACTCTGTTAATAATATGAAAACAAGACCTATTCTTTCCTAAGCCTCAAACGCCTTGCCTAAGGTCTCAAGCCACTGAGACTGAAAACTATGTTATGGTGTAAATCACCAGGCGTGACTGGTAGTGATTAGTCATGACTGCTGATTTTCTTCTGGAACAAAAATAGGTGGCCGTAAATAAGATCGTTAATGGGCCTGTCTATTTAAAGACAAGGAAGAAGTTCCAATACATCCTTTTTGCTCTTTTTGCCCCCTAAGCATTTTGCATTTGATAAAACCCAAAACACATTTATCCCTGAGCAATAACCGCCCCCCTCTTTTTTTAAACACATGTGTGTCTCAAGAGAATGAATCCATATGTTTCTGATTCATTTACAATTAATTCATCAAAATGTTGTTTTGATGTCCAAGAAGCTTTATTGAGGCTCTCTCATGAGTCTTTTTTCTTAGAAACAGGAAATCATGCCTTGCCAAGAGCCAAACTCAAAACACACCAAAGGATTTTGAGTTGAGTTTGAAACATTGAGACTTCAACATCTAAGCAACTGCCAAACTTGGACAAAAAGTCCATCTCTTCATCTAGACATGCAAGCCAAACCCAGATTTAATATCAGATTGATCTCTGGCTCTTGAGATGCCCAGCATGACTTGAGCCTTTTTGTACAAGGACTATAAGATTCCAGGTGAGCCGCAAACCAGTATGAACATGACAAGGAAGACCAACAGAATTTTTTAAAGTGTACACTAGCAAGACACAGTGACTTGATAAAAATGCTTACAGACAGCACATCCATTGATAAACCTCTGAACAATCTCATTTCTTTCCTTTTTATAAGCTATCTCAAACAGAATGGCTCAATACCAGGGGATATTAAATAGCGTAGAGTCCAGGCCGTTCTTTAATTCACATGCTCCCCCCAGGTACCAAACTTTCCTCTTCAGAGGTCAAGGCCACTTCCTCTTCAAGGCTCCAGGCATTAACATTTCAACCATCTCTAAGATTCTGTTCCTCTTCTACCTAAACTCATACAGGTTTAAATCTCACATCAATCATCCTCTAATGCTTCAATCTAGCCAAACAGATCAGCTTTCTCCAAATCTCATCTTATGCTTTCAGATCAAGTCTTTGCTCCCATCATCCCAAGTGTTCCGCCTCTCTGAATCTCACTATGCTTCCTGCTTGAACCTTGCCTCCTCGTTAAGGCCATACTTGTCAACCTCAGGCTGATGTCATCTCGTCTCCTTCAGAATGCCTATAATACTTATTTTTAGGATATATGGTTATTACTATGTACACCTCTGTAACACCTCTTTTACTGTCATCAAATATGCAATAAAAAGATGAAATTTTCAAATATTGTGTTGCTTCCACGTCTAGCAGCTACCTAGCTGCACTAGGGAGCAACTTGAGATAAAATTGATTGCACTTAGAGAATCCAATATGTGATAAGAAATATAGAAAGATATTTTAATGTATGTGTGAGTCTAGTTTTGTAATTATGAAAGCGATAAGATGATGATGATATAACAATTTCTAGGGGAACAAAACTTAAGAAGGGATCAACTCGAGGTCTACTTCTGCTAGAATCAGATATATCAGGTTTATTCCTGAGTTGCCTTAAAGTCAATTGTAATTATCAGAGAGAAAAGAAAACAAAAAGTAAAATACTCTTTTCACTTTAATTCAGATCAATGAAGAATGACTGGTTAATGATATGAGAGTGTGTTATCAGGGTTCTCCAGAGAAACACAGAACCTATAGAGATTTATTAGAGGAATTAACTTATGTGATTATGGAGGCTGAGAAGTCCCACCATCTGTCATCTGCAAGCTGGAGAACCAGGAAAACCAGTGAGGTAATTGTAATCACAAGTCCATCCCTTGTCAACTTGGCATTCATAAGCATCTCCTTAAACCAAGCTTAATCTCCAAATAAAAATATTAACAAGGTCCTAATCCAACTTAACATGATACAACTATCCTGCTTACAACTAAAAATTCACTAATTCCTTCCCCAGAAGAGGAGGCAAAGTCCTTAAATAACATTTATTCTTCTGATATCCTGTAACTTAAATACTAGATGTGAAATTAACAATCCTTAAACACTGAAGTAAAGTGTTTACTTTAATATCTGATACTATGTGATAAGGGAATAAGAGGAAAGAAAACAAATCAATATGCTTAATATATGTATATATACATACAACATATTCATAACAAAATAAAGAGGAAACACTCATGACAATTACACTACTCATTTGTGTAGGTGGTCATATGGTCATGACTGGCATTTATAACTACCTTTTTTTTTTTTTTTGTGGTATGCGGGCCTCCCTCTGTTGTGGCCTCTCCCGTTGCAGAGCACAGGCTCCGGATGCGCAGGCCCAGCGGTCATGGCTCACGGGCCCAGCCGCTCCGCGGCATGTGGGATCCTCCCAGACCGGGGCGCGAACCTGGTTCCCCTGCATCGGCAGGCGGACGTGCAACCACTGCGCCACCAGGGAAGCCCCTATAACTACCATTTTTTACTACCATTCTGTACTCCCATTGTCTTCAGAAGCACCTTAGCTGTTCATGGTTCTTTAGCTGCTGGAGTGAACAAAACCTTCACTCTTGAAGGGTCTGGGACACTACTCTTTCTGCCTGGATTGAGTTGTAGTTTTCCACTGGCCTTAATCATGGGCACGGTAACACTAAGAAACACTCTAAAGGATCTCCTATGACCCACACATAATCCCAGCCAGCACCATAACTCCCTGCTTTGTTTGTTGATTCGGAGGAATGAAAAACCCAAAGTGGCCTGGTGGCTGACTTGACTTCTAGTTCAATGAAATCATTGTTGTACCTCCTGGTGAAAGCAACCCTCCTTCGGGAAATAAGACCTGTGGGCGAGTAGAGAATAAAGTCATGGAAACAGGAAGTAAACTTTTTGCTAGTGGGTAACTAGAGGTACTACTGAGTGATGCCACTCTTATTTCTACCCCTTGATCCTCAGAACCATGAATCCTTGTCATGGGAGAAACATATTGGATACTGACTCAGAATATTTACAGCCTTCTGGAGGCCCCAGCCCTGCAAATTACTGTCATCTAGCTGCCAATGTAACTGAGTCTTCAAAGGGCTGTTTCATCATTCTATCAGGCCAGCTGCATCAGGATAGTGGGAAACATAGTAAGATCAGCGAATTCCATCATCATGGGCCCATTGCCACACTTATTTTTCTGTGAAGTAAGTTTCTTAATCAGAAGCAATACTGTGTGGAATACTATGACAATGGATAAGACAACCTTAGGTCCACAGAGGGTAGTTTTGGCAGAAGCATTGTGTACAGGGAAGACAAATCCATATCCAGAGTGTCTATTACAAGAAAAACAAAACTCTGTCCCTTCTATGTTGGAAGTGGTCCAACGTAATCAACTTGCCACCAGATAGCTAGCTGGCTGATCACCCAGGGAACGGTGCTGTATCAGGGGGGCTCAATGCTGGTCTCTGCTGCTGGAAGGTTGGGCACATAGCCGTGGCCATCACCAGGTCAGCATTGGTCAGTGGAAGTCAATGATTCTGAGTCCATGCATAACCTGTGTCCCTGCCATCCTGGCCAATATGTTCATGAGCCCATTGGCAATGACAGGAATCTACAGAAGGGTAGACTCTTGATTATTAAAATCATCCTCTGCTAAGGTCACCCTTTGGTGGAACACAAATATCTTCATGTATTTTGGCAATTCAGAGAGGTCTATCCATATACCGCTTACCAAATTTCTTGTCACCAATTTTCCAATCTTGTTCCATGACCTATTATTTTTTACCAAGGTACACCATACATTGGGGAAAGGGAAATAATCAGATATAGAGGACTTATTGGTAAGGCATTTGTTGGTCAGAGGGTGAGAAATAAATTGGATTAAAATTCAGGGGCCTTTTACTTCAGTGGAATTTCTAAGGGCACAGTGGTGTAGGGCATGTTGGGATATCCCCCTTCTAAGGTGAAGGATGAGGTGTTGCATTTGGTCCATCCTATAGTCAAGAAAGAAGCACAACACCCGGTGGCTTTCTTTGGATTTTAGAGGCAATATCTTCCTAATTTGGCTGTCTTATCCCAGCCTGTTAATCGAGTGACCAGAAAAGCTGCTAGTTTTGAGTGGAGCCCAGAATAAGGGAAAACTTTACAGTAGGTCCAAGCTGCTGTGTGAGCTGCTTCACCAGTTGGGTCGTATGATCCAGCAGATTCAATGACATTGACGTGTCAGTGATACATAGGGATGCTATTTCGAACTGCAGCACAGGCCTTTCAGAGTTTGGAGAAAGGCCTTGACATCATCTTCAGATAATTACCCTTCTTTTGAGAAACAGTTTTTGGCCTGCTACTGGTCCTTACTATAGACTGAAGGCTTGAGCATGGTCCACCAAATTACCATGGACCTGAGCTGTCCTTCATGAACTTGGTGCTATCAGACCCACTGAACCATAAAGTTGAGTGTGCAAATAAGTGTCCATCAATACATGAATGGATGAAGAAGCTGTGGTATATGTATACAATGCAATATTACTCTACTCAGCCATAAAAAAAAATGAAATCTTGCCATTTGCAACAATATGGATGGACCTAAAAGGGTATTATACTAAGTGAAATAAAAGTCAGAGAGAGAAAGACAAATATTGTATGATTTTACTTACATGTGCAATTTTAAAAAAGAAAACAAATGAACAAACACAACAAAACAGAAACAGTGTCATAGATACAGAGAACAAACAGGTGGTTGCCAGAGGGAAGAGGGTTGGGGGTAGGAGAGAAATTGGTGAGGGAGATGGAGAGGCACCAACTTCCAGTTGTAAAATAAATGAGTCACATGTATTAAATGTACAGTGTGGGGAATATAGTCAATAACTATGTATTATCTTTGTATGGTTACAGATGGTAACTAGACTTGCCGTGGTGATCATTTTGAAATGTACAGAAATACTGAATCATTTTGTTGTGTAACAGGAACTAACATAGAGTTGGAGTTCAATTATACTTCAAAAACAAACAAACTCATAGTAAAAGAGATCAGATTTGTGGTTACCAGAGGTGGGGGTTGGTGGAAGAGGAACTGCATGAAGACAGTCAAAAGGTACAAACTTCTAGCTATAAGATAAATAAGTAGTAGGAATGTAATGCACAACATGATAAATATAATTGCTGCTGCTGTATGTTTTATATGAAAATTGTTAAGAAAGTAAATCCTAAGACTTCTCATCACAAGGAAATTTTTCTACTCCCTTGATTTTTTTATCTAGGTGAGACAGTGGATGTTCACTATTGTGGTAATCATTTCACGATGTATGTAAGTCAAATCATTATGCTGTACACCTTAAACTTATATGCTGCTGCATTTCAATTATATCTCAATAAAACTGGAAGAAAATTAAAATTTAAAAAATAAATTAAATGCAAAAATACCTCCTTGGGGCTTCCCTGGTGGTGCAGCGGTTGCACGTCCGCCTGCCGATGCAGGGGAACCGGGTTCGCACCCCGGTCTGGGAGGATCCCACATGCCGCGGAGCGGCTGGGCCCGTGAGCCATGGCCGCTGAGCCTGCGCGTCCGGAGCCTGTGCTCTGCAACGGGAGAGGCCACAGCAGAGGGAGGCCCGCATACCACAAAAAAAAAAAAAAAAAAACACCTCCTTGCAGTAATATAATAAAGAGCATCCATGTGGAACAAGCAAATAAATAAACAAATGAAAACAGTGAAGCAATGTGGAGACATTAATGATAAATGGAGACTTTCAAAAGGATACAGGAGGAAGATGAAAAGTATGCTGGAGATATTTTTCTGTCTACCTTAATCTGGAGAAGTAGTACAGATCCACCTGCCACTGCAAAGGCAAAAGGGGAGTGAGGCTATTTTTTAAGGTTTCGTTTATGTCAGAAAGATCCAAAAAGATGATAAACACTGCCCTTGAAAATCTCAAAACCACAAAAACCATCCCCCTGACATCAGATGAAAGAGATCAAGTCAGGGAGAGCTCTTGATATCAATATGCTGCCAGTCAAAAGAATAAAATTTCCCCTAAGGCCAAGTCATGCTAGCTTATGCTCAGCTCCATAAAACAATAGGTTCAGTTTGGGTGGAGGGAGGACAAGATACCTGAGAAAGTTACTGATAACAATGGCTTGAGAGAACTGGACATAATCCGTTTCCAGTTCTTAATTGTCAGTAGAATTATTGATTTATGGTTCTAAAAGATAGGTATTTGGCATTTAGGTGCAATATAAAGAGAATTTGATCAGTCTTTGGATTCCAAATTTACAACATATAATTGAATAATTGATATTCAAAAGTTTCAAAATCTTATAAACTTAATATACAATTACAAATTAAGAGATTTTTAGAGAAAATGAATTTATTAGATTATAAAATCTACTTAAGAATTTGGGAAGGTTTATCAGACAATCAAAGTACTTAAGATATATTAAAATGATAACTGATAAATGCATTTTGAAATATTTTTAAAACTTTAATTAACTAAGTTTATATGTTACCAAATATTAATCAAATGCTTCTTAAAAAATGATTACTAAAATTTGTTACACTTATAAATAGCAAAATAAGTGATGATGTCAGTTAGGAAGTGGAATAGGAAACCCCAGATCCTCCTTTTCCCATGGAGGCACCAATTGAACAACAATATATGGACCAATTCCCTTTGTGAGGAATTTAAAAAAACAAAACAAAACAGAAAAACAGTTAAGAGGCATTTCTACCTCAAGTGAGCATGAAACCAGTTTCATCAAAGCTGGTAGGAAAATTCATGGCATTCACTCATCACAGTCCCTCCCACCAGCATAATGCAGTGGAGTTAGGAGGAAACTCTCAGCTCCACGTTAGTTCCTGAGGAGGGAAAAAGAACACTGGACTGTACATCCAATATTGAGACATTTTGAGGGGCTGCCTGTGGGACTGGCTTCTGTCTTGCTTGAATCTCAGTGCTGGAAGGAAAGGGTTCCAGGCTGGGAACCACTGAGGACAAAGGTGACATTCTGGGCTAGCATGCACTTACTGACCATAATCCCTCCTCCTGGCTCAACTTGGAATAAGCAGGAGAAAAGCCCTAACTTCCAGCTTCTCCTTGAGGTGGGAAAGAGTTGGAACATGTGTACAACATTCTAGGTTTTCAGGGGGCTACCTGAGGGACCAAGTTCTGTTTCACAAATTTGGAGCATGGATGATACCTGGAACACTCTAGAAGCCTGGGGGCTTACTGAGGGTAAAAAAGAGAGCTGGGAGGCTTGCAGCAGCTCTGGAGCACCTGTAGTGCCACAGATGGACATGAGAGGGAAGAAGAGATTACAGATTCCTGAAAGAAGACACCAGCAAATTTATCAAATTGAGAATTTACCCACAAATTCAGAGAAGATACATCCACAGGAAAAGTTTGAGAGGTCCACATAATCTCTAGCCAAACTGATTGGTGAAGTTCTTGTGAGGCCAGTTCATACAGATTGTGAAAATTGGTGTTTTTTTTTTCAAATATGCAGATCCTAACATAAAGTTACAAGACACATGAAGAAATAGGAAAACATGCGCCATTCAAAGGAGAAAAATAGGGCTTCCCTGGTGGCGCAGTGGTTGCGCGTCCGCCTGCCGATGCAGGGGAACCGGGTTCGTGCCCCGGTCCGGGAAGATCCCACGTGCCGCGGAGCGGCTGGGCTCGTGAGCCATGGCCGCTGAGCCTGTGCGTCCGGAGCCTGTGCTCCGCAACGGGAGAGGCCACAACAGTGAGAGGCCCGCGAACCGTCAAAAACCAAAAACAAAACAAAACAAAGGAGAAAAATAAAAGTCCAAAACCTAACTCTAAACAAATGGAGGTATATGAATTATCTGACAAATAATTCAAAATAACCTTTATAAAGATGCTCAAAAAGCTCAGGAAAACAATGCATGAACAAAATGAGAATATAAACTAAGAGATTAAAAAAATATTAAAAAGAACCAAAGAGAAATTTGGAGCTAAAGAATATAATAACGAATTTGAAAGACTTACTGGGGGTGGGGGAGGGGTTTTCAACATCAGACTTGATCAAACAGAAGAAAGAATCAGTGGACTTGAAGCCAGATGATTGGAAATTATCCAGTCAGAGAAGTAAAAAGAAAAAAGGATGAAAAACGATAATAGAAAGCCTAGGAGACTTATGGGGCACCATCAAAAAGAACAATACATGCATTATGAGAGTCCCAGGAGAAGAAGAGAGAAAAAACGCAGAAAGTTTATTTAGAGAAATAGTGGCCAAAAATGTCTTGAAGCTCGCAAAGAAAAAGTACATTTGGTTTCAAGAATCCCAGTGGATTCCAATAAGGATGAACCAAGAGTGAACATCCAGACACATTATAATCAAATTGTCAATAGTCAAAGACAAAAAGAGAATTTTGAAAGCAGCAAGAGAAAAGCAACTCATCACATACAGGGGTGTCTCTATAAAATTATCAGCAGATTTCTCAACGGAAACCTTGTAGGTAGAAAGGGAATAGGATGATATATTCAAAGTACTAAAAGAAAAAAACTGCCATCCAAAAGTGCAAATTCTGGCAAAACTGTTCTTTAAAATGAAAGAGAAATAAGGATTTCTATAGATAAGCCAAAGCTGAGAAAGTATCTCACTTCTCACCTGCCTTAAAAAATATGTTAAAGTGAGTCCTTCCAGGTGAAATGAAAGGATACTAAATAGTAACAGAAGCGTATGGAAGTATAAAGCTTGCTGGTAAAGGTAAATATATAAACAAATACAGAATACAGTATTACAACAATGGTGGTGGATAAATCACTTTTAATTCTGGTGTAGAAGTTAAAAGGAAAACGTATAAAAAATAACTGTAATAAAAACATGTTAATAGATACACAGTATAAAAGATATAAATTGTGACATCAAGAATATAAAGTGTGGTGAGAGAGGGAAGAAGTAAAATAATACTTTTTATAAGTAATTGAAGCTATTATCAGTTGAAAATAAACTGTCATGAATGTTTCATGTAAGCACAATGGTAACCACAAAGAAAATACCCATAGAAGACAAAAAGAAAAAGATATTAAAGAATATCACTTTAAAAATCAACAAAACAGAAAGAAAACAGCAAGAGGGAAAGAGGGATAAAAATGTTACAAACCAAACCTAAAACAATTAACAAAATGGCAATTATATGAAAAATTATATGCCAAAAATTGGATAATATAGAAGAAATAGATAAATTCCTAGAAACATACAACCTACAAAAACTGAGTCATGGAGAAATAGAAAATCTGAACAGACTTATAACTAATAAATGTATTGAACCAGGATGTGAAAACCTCCCAACAAAGAAAAGTCCAGGACCAGATGTCTTCACTAGAGAATTCTACTAAACACTTAATAAAGAATTAGTACTAATCCTGAAAATTATCCAAAAGCCTGAAGAGGAGGGAATATTGATACTTCTTAACTCATTTTATGAGGCCAGCATTATGTTGATACCACAGCCAGGTAAAGACAATACAAGAAAAGAAAACTATGGCCCAACATCCCCGATGAGTACAAATACAAAAATTCTCAACAAAAACTCACAAATAGAACTCAACGGCATACTAAAATGATCTTACACCATGACCAAGTGGATATATCTAGGATGCAAGTATGATTCAACATATGAAAAACATTAACAGATCAAAGGATTAAAATCACATGATCTTCTCAATAGATACCAAAAAAAACACTTGACAAAATTTAACACTTTCATAATAAAAATTCCAACAAACTGGGAATAGAAGGAAATTACCTCAATATAATAAAAGCCATATCTGAAAATCTCACAGCTAACATCACATTCAAAAGGGGAAAGCTGAAATCTTTTCCTCCAAGATCAGGAACAAGGCAAGGATGCCTACCCTCACCACTTCTGTTCAACATAGTGCTGGAAGTCCTAGCCAGAGCAATTAGGCAAGAAAAAAAAAGCATCTAAACTGGAAAGAGAGAAGTAAAATTATCTGTTTGCAGATTACATGATATTATATAAGCCCAAAGATTCCAAAAGAACTGTTAGAACTAATTTTAAAATTCCATAAAGTTGAAGGATAAAAAATCAGCATGCCAAAATCAGTTGCATTTCTATACACTAACAATATACTAGCTGAAAATAAAATTAAGAATAAAAAAACCATTTACAATAGTCCGCTCAAAATAAAGCACGTAGGATAAAACTTAACTAAGGAGGTGAAAGACTTATACACTGAAAACTGCAAAACACTGATGAAAGAAATTAAAGAACACACAAACAAATGGAAAGACACACATGTTCATGGGTTGGAAGAATTAATATTGTTAAAATGCCTACAGTAACCAAAGCATTTTAAAGATTCAATGCAATTCCTATTGAAATCCCAATGGCATTTTTGAAGAAGAGAAGAAAACAATTCTAAAATTCTTATGAATCCACAAAGAACTTTGAATAGTCAAAGCTATCTTGAGAAAGAAGAACAAACCTAGAAGCATCACACTTCCTCTAACTTCAAACTATATTATGAAGCTATAATAATCAAAACAGTATAATACTGGCATAAAGACAGTCAAATAGATCAATGGACTAGAAAACAGAGCTCAGAAATAAACCTGCACATATAGAGTCAACTCACATTCTATAAGGGTGCCAAGACTACATGAAGGGAAATGAATACTATCTTCAACAAATAGTGCTTGAGAAACTGGATATCCACATGCAAAAGAATGAAATTGTACCATTAATTTATACCACACACAAAAAACAACTCAATACACACAAAACAACTCAAAATTGATTAGACTTACAAACAAGAACTAAAACCATAAAACTCCAATAGGAAGACATATGAGAAAATTTTTATAACACTGGTCTTGGCAAAGATTTCTTGGATATGACCCCAAAAACACAGGCAACAAGAGCAGAAATAGACAAGTGGGACTATATTAAACTAACTCCTGCACAGCAAAGGAAACCATCAAATCAGAGTGAAAAGGCAACCTACAGAATGAAATAAAATATTTGCAAACCATATCCCTGATTAGGAGTTAATAACCAAAAAATATAAGAAACTCATACAGCTCAAAAGCAAAAAAACAAATAACCTTATTTTAAAATGTGCAAAGGACTTGCACAGACATTTCTCCAATAAAGGATATACAAATGGTCAACAGGTATATGAAAAGATGTTCAACATCACTAATCACCAGGAAAATGAAAGTCAAAGCCATAATGAGATGAAGAAGGGGATGAAAAGAGAGAGAGAAAGGGAAGGAGGGAGTATAGGAGTGAAAGAGAAAAAGAAAGAGAATAAAAGAAAATAACAGGTGTTGATGAGGATGTGGAGTAATTGGAATTCCTGTGTCTTGGTAGTGAGCACGTAAAATGGTGCAGTAACTGAAAAACATGGAGTTTTCTAAAAACATTAAAATTACAACTATCATATGATCCAGCAATCCCACTTCTGGGGATTTATCCAAAAGTATTAAAAATTGGATCTTGAAGAGGTATTTGTACTCTCATGTTCATTGCAGCATTATTCACAATCGCCAAAAGGTGGAAACAACCTAAATGTCCATTGAAGAATAAATGGATAAAGGTAATGTAGTTATATACATACTTGGAATATTAATCAGCCTTGAAAAAGAAGGAAACCTTGTCAATGTTACAACATGTATGAACTTTGTGGGCATTATGCTAAGTGAAATAAGGCAGTCACAGGATGACAAATACTCCATGATTACACTTGTAGGCGATAACTAAATTAGCCATACTCATGGAAGCAGAAAGTAGAATGGTGGTTGCCAGGGGCTGGGGGAGGGGGAAATGGGACACTGCTCAGTGAGTATAGAGTTTTAGTCATGCAAGATGAAAAAGTTTTAGAGATCTGCTGTATAACCACGCACGTATAGCTAACAGTACTGTCTGTAATATACACTTAAGAACATTTTGAGAGTAGATTACATGTTATGTGTTATTTAACCACAATAAAAATAGTAATAGAAGCAGATAAAATAAATAGCAAAATAAGATTTATGTTAAATCTAAATGTTTAAATGTCTATTAGTTGTGGGGATTTGTAACATTAATAATTCAAATTCTAGTTGAAAAAGAAGTGCTCTGATCTGGCAATCATGGTCCTTGGTATTTACCCAAAGAAGTTAAACACTTAGGGCTACACAGAAAATTGCACACATATGTCTATAGCAGCTTTACTCATCTCTGCCAAAACTTGGAAAAAACCAAAATGCCCTTCAGTAGGTGAATGGATAAATAAATGGTGGTACATCCAGACAATGGAATATTGTTCAGCACCTAAAAAAAAAAAAAGA
Source organism: Physeter macrocephalus (assembly GCF_002837175.3). Taxonomy (NCBI): domain Eukaryota; kingdom Metazoa; phylum Chordata; class Mammalia; order Artiodactyla; family Physeteridae; genus Physeter; species Physeter macrocephalus. The sequence goes on along the minus strand of NC_041222.1, from coordinate 94,472,070 downwards.
GCTAACGAGTCATGAAAAGACATTGAAGAAACTTAAATGCATATTACCAGCCCTCAAATGCCAATCTAAAAATGCTACATACAGTACGATTTCAACTATTGGACATTCTGAAAAAAGGCAAAATTCTGGAGAAAATAAAAAATCAGTGGTTTCCAAGTTGGAGCAAGGGATGAATAGGCAGGGCACAGAGAATCTTTAGGGCAGAATTGCATAATCTGTTGATGCGCCTTAGAGACTGTTGCCTTTCAAAAATTCTTGCCTAAGAAAGAAAAAAATAATATGTGTCTGTCATGTTTCAGTCTATTTATACACATATCTTGAATCCTCACAATGTTGTAAATTAGATATTTTCTTCTCTTAATGAATGAGGAGGCGGTGGCTTGAAGAAGTCAACTTTAGCTACTGGCTGAAGTTACACAACAGGAAGTGCAGGGCTGGGTTCAAGCCCTTCTGAGTCTGGTCCTCACTCCGCTGCATGCCTGCTGTCTCTAACTCTTCCTATTTAGTTGTTTGGCCTGGTCAACACCGTTATCTGTTGTCTTAGTTAACTGGGGCTTCTATAACAAAATACCACACACTGGGGGCTTAAATGACAGACATTTATTTCTCACAATTCTGGAGCCTGAGAAGTCCAAGATCAAGGTGCTGACGGATTCAGTTCTTTGTAAGGCCCTGCTTCCTGCTTGTAGACAGCTGCCTTCTCTCTGTGTCTTCACATGGCCTTTCCTCAGTGCTTGTGAATGGAGAGAGGGAACTTTCTTTCTTCCTCTTCTTGTAAGGACACTAATCCCATCATAAAAATCGCACTCTCATGACCTCATCTAAACCTAATCACTTCTCAAAGGCCTCACCTCCAAATACCATCACATTTGAGGTTAAGGCTTCAATATATGAATGGCAGGGGTGGGTGGGGGCAGGACGACAAACATTCAGTCCATAGCACCTGCTCTCTCTATACCAACTTGTCAGCTCTCGGTCACTGTTCTAACCACCTCTGAGTCCCCAGCTTCTCCTTAAAGCTAGAAGGCGAAAGTAGTGCTGACCGTCAATCCCCGTCAAAACTTGTCAGTGACCTTCTGCCCCTTTGACTACACCAAGTGTAATAATGATGATTTTATACATCTTTTGTAAAATGTATATGAGCTAGTATATTTCATTAATACATACATATTCAATAGATCCTTAGACTATTAAAGCCAGAGGTGAGCTTCAAGAACAGGTAAATCAACACCTCATTTTTACAGATGAGGAGACTGAGTTTCAAGGAGAAAAAAGAACTTACTTCACAGCCTAGTTTATTTAGTCCACAATATGTGTTACTACATTAAATCATTTCATTTCTGGTTTGTTTTTTTTAATTTTTTCTTATCTTTTCTGATGAGAAGGTTAACTCCATGAGAACAGGGACTTTTGACACTGTTATACCCTCAGAGTTTAGATAAAATATATATTTTTAATATTTTTAATATACTCTCAATTTAAAGAACACGATTCTTGGAGATAAGAAACACTATATTAAGTATAGACATATATTTAAGTCCAGCAAAAACAAACATGCATTTATACAAATGAACATAACTACTGTTTTTCCATGTCCAAAAGCTTATTTCTAAACCTTCTTCATATTCAGAGATTAAAGTCTTTTGAAACTTTCTGCCTTTCAGTGGCATGTGAATCATCAGACTTATAACTATGAGCTCAATTACTCTTTTATTTATTTATTTATTTTTTGGGTTAGTCTTCAGTCAGATGATACTTATAAAAACGTGTATCCCAAAGTAACTTGGAACCAAGTTACATGATCTTAATTACTCTTGATCAACAATGTAATTTCATGACATAAAAAGAATCCTGGAATTTTTCTTCTTGTATTTCCTATTTGGTTAAATTCATCTTCTATATCTCCCCAAATTCATGCATAAACACCTGAAAGATTGTTGATATTTTGAATCTCATATTATTATCTTGAAGTTTTGTTTGTCTGCATTTTTTGCATATCCCATGGGTCTAATTTAAGAGACTTGACAGTTTCTACATGACTTTTCTGTATACCCAGTAACATGTTCTACGGTACTGCCACATAGAGCTATCTTTTCATTAAATAGTTCTTAAATATGCAGAAAGAATTGGGCTGTAATTCCTAATTCAAACTTTATCCCCACCAGATCATGCTGAAGAGTATCTGTGAGCATAAGTTCGTATAGCAATGTTGGGTCTTGTAAAATTGCTTTGTGCTCTGTGCTTTACATACCATAATGCCTCAGACAGAATTTTATTAAAGATTTTATTAATACTAATCAAGAAACCTAAGGGGTAAGCTTGTTGCTAATGCCCTAATGAATCTTAATGCCAGTCAATGACAAGATGGAGAAAAATCATATACCTCCAACAAATATACTTATCCTAATCCTTTTACTCTGGAAAACTATACTGAAATAATGGCATATCTCAGATTCTTGTGAGCATCCAGAACCTCCCCTCTCCCCAAACAAGATGTAGAAGCAATAAAGGTTTAAAAAGGGAGAGAAGAGGAAAAGGAAGAAAGTTGGGAAGTCAAGTTTCAGCAATAAAATGTGTTTCTTATACTTCCGTGTTTATTGTACTGAAATTTACCATTTCCCATAATTGATTACTTTTAAGGTTTCTGGTGTTCGTACCATGTCCAAGTCATAAGGCCGACTGAAAGGCAATACATTTCAGTATGATCTGAATAAAGGATATAAGAAGAGTGGGAGACAGAGTGAGACATGTGGGAGGGCAAAACAACAGGAAAATGTGATGGTGAACTCATGTGGCACAGGACCCACGCTGTCTCTCAAAAAGTTTGGCTTAAGTTTTTGTTTTGAGAAAGCATTCCTTGTACATATTTGTCTTCAGTTATTAATTGCTCCACATTGGCACTGTCAGGCCATCAGTAATGTCCAAAGCTTTAATTTCAGATGAGTAAGCAAGAGGAAAGTATTTCAACGTCACCCAGTTTCGAAATGGAAGGTGGTTTCCTGAATCTTGACTACAAGCATGAGTGTGCCTTTCATGAACTGGTATCAGGCAAGGGATAGCAAAAGATTCAAGATGCTGCAAAACACAGATTTCATAAGCAGAGGTTTTGACTTCTTTTTTTAAAATTTTCTTTAATTGAAGTAAAGTTGATTTACAATGTTTGTGTTCATTTCTGCTCTACAACAAAGTGATTCAGTTATACATATATACATTCTTTCTTTCATATTCTTTTCCATTGTTTATCATAGTATATTGAATAGTTCCCTGTGCTACACAGCAGGACTTTGTTTTTTATCTAGTCTAATTATAGTAGCTTACGTCTGCTAACCCCAACCTTCCAGTCCATCCCTCTCCCAAACCCCTCCTCCTTGGCAACCACAAATCTGTCCTCTATGTCCATGAGTCTGTTTCTGTTTTGTAGATAGGTTCATTTATGCCATATTTTAGATTCCACATATGAGTGATATCATATGGTATTTGTCTTTCTCTTTCTGACTTACTTCACTTAGTATGATAATCTCTAGTTACATCCATGTTGTTGCAAATTGCATCATTTTGTTCTTTTTTATGGCTGAGTAGTACTCCAATGTGTATATATACACCACATTTTCTTTATCCATTCATCTGTTGATGGATATTTTGGTTGTTTCCGTGTCTTGGCTATTGTAAATAGTGCTGCTATGAACATAGGGATGCATGTATCTTTTTGAATTCTAGTTTTGTCTGGTTGACTTCTTTTAAGTGCATATTACTAAAGCTCTGTTTCACTTTCTGAGAAACCCCAGGATTTAAAATGAAATGGTATACTTCCTCCTTTTACATCACTCTGGAGAAAAAAATTGTCTCTGTCCAAGTAACTAGCTAGTCTGAAAAAGGATGAAAGTAAACAATACCTAACAACCAAAACAAAAATACATTGAATATTGTAAATTAATTGGGGGGAAGCTATTAGAAACTCAGAAGGTTGTAGCAGCTGGTTTGTGACAGTAAGAAGGCAAATATACCAGCCTCTGTCAGTTTGACATCAATTGACTAATTTGCTCCAGGTTTTCTTGAGGTTTCTTTTAGTGTATTTAAAACTGCAAAAGCATTAATTTTGGTCCCAAGATAAAAAGCTTTATACGCAATGGTGCATATTTCTAAGGTAACAATGTTTTCATTGTCAAAACTGCCGTCAAAGAGAGGTGGGGGGAATGCTACCTATCCCATTTATTTTGTTAGGCATCAGCTTTACCAAAGCACTGGTTTGGAACTTAACCTAATTTCTACCGTACAGTTGCTAGTTGAAAGAGGGAAAAATGCTTTTCAAATGATTTCATCTTTTGTGATATCATGAAGAAGGAAAATATCTTAGACACCAATGTCCTAGGACATTCTATTCTCTAACCTGGTACCCAGAACTCGTGCATGGTAGATTAAACGCAAGGGAAGAGGCAGATGTCCAAAAGATAAGTGAATTCAGATGTTTTTCCTGCTTTTTATTAATGCTGTGCTCCAGCTGTTCCATTTTTATACTGGTAAAGTCTCAATTAGCATAAAGGATGAAATAACAGAAGGTAGAGGTGTTCTGGAACACTAAAGTGTCAACATAATATTTTCTACAAAATTGAAGATAACACCCAAAAACTGGGGCCAGACATTTCTGCATATTGACAGTTTTCAGAAGGAAACAGTTGCTGGCCTTTATCTTCCTACTGGAAAACAAGACAACAGTCTGCACGACTCTACTGGCCAATGGGCAAATCCCCAATTGTCCTCAATTAAGACTGTCCCCAAGAAAATACCAAAAGAAACAGAGAACAAATATGTGTGGTTTTTTTTAAGCCTTTCTTTCTCACACACAAATAAAGTAGACCACAAGAATGAACAAAGTTTAAGAATAGCAAAACAAATTAAAAGTATACCAGCCTTCACTTTGCTGGAAGCTACGTGCAGCTCGACAATGACATGTAAGATGTTCATTCTTAGTCTAAAAAATGTTTTCCTGGGACAGCTGGAGGGCATGGCTCAGTGGTCTGAACATCTGGTTTGATGTACCTAGACTCCTTGGAGCCATGGGCTGAAGCCCTGGTATGATTTACTTAACTCTTTATCTTTTGCAGAACTAAAGAGAATTCCCAACTCTTTAGTGTGTGGTTCTTGGGAAGTTTAGGGAAAGATGTACCCACCCTGGCTCTGCTTGGAGATAAAAGATTTCAAAGGATTAAACTTGACCCTTTAGCCCCAAGTTACTTTCTTTCTCTTGTTTACTGCCACTGGAATGCCATATTTGTTGTTTATGTAGGATCTTTCATTTAAGGTTTTCAAAGTACTCACTGACATGGTCTGATGGCAGAAATGAACAATGCTCATATTTTAAGGATGAGAAAGATGAGACATCAGAATCCCACAGTAAGTTAAAGGAAAGGCAATAATAAAATTTGGTCCGTACATTGGAATGCACAGTCATTTTATACGATAGAGTTTTCTGGGGGGAGGAGGAAGGTCAGATCAATGTGCATCTTGGACTATAAATTAAAAATTCAGTACAGGTGGAATTGTAACCGAACCCAGGTTCAGCCACTTGCCACTCATAAGCCAATAACTCAAGAGGCAAGTGTCAGTAGAAAGGAAAGTTGCTTTAATCAGCAAAGCCAACAATGGGGAGATGGTGGACTCATGTCCAGAGACCAACTCCAAAGATTCTGCTCAGCCATGATAGTTTTTAAAGGGAAAAATTGGGAGAAAGAATCTCAGTGAATCATTAAGGCAGGAGGTTGGGTTCTGCATCATTCTCCATTGAATGCAGACTGGCTGACTCTTTCTTGAGATGTTTTCTTGCCTGCGTGATCTGCCTGCAGGATTGCTAAGGGGGGCTGTTGGGGGTACTTCTTTTTATCTAGGAAAAGAATCAAGAGATTAGACAAGGCAGGGTGTGAATTCAGATCACAATTCCTATAATTAGGTTCTTTTAAGGTTAGAGGGGAACAGAAATGGACAAACAGGAAAGGAGCAAAAGACGGTGCCTTATCTTTGATAAAGGAGGGAAGGATATACAGTGGAGAAAAGACAGCCTCTTCAATAAGTGGTGCTGGGAAAACTGGACAGCTACATGTAAAAGTATGAAATTAGAACACTCCCTAACACCACACACAAGAATACCAGAAGGGGTCAGAGAGGCAGAAGCACAATCATATGGCGATGGGTGTCTTGGGACTAAGGGATCTCCAGGGAGTCCTGGGCCTCATGTGGTGCCTGGAGAAAGCAGAGACAAACATCTTAAAGAGTTAAGTCCTGATTTTCTCAAGGCAGGAACTGGTGGTGAAACTGACTCTTTGGAGATAAGAGGGGCTATCCAATTCTAGTCAGGGGTCCCAATTCACTCTGCCAAAGGAGGCAGGGAAAACAGAAATATTTTGAAGGAAGCATATTTTTCGAGGCATGGAAGTAAACGAGGAGTCAGGGGTGACTCCAAGATTTGGCATGAGCAACTGGAAGGATGGAGTTGCCTTTTATCGAAAAGGGAAGACTGCAAGTCAAAGCTGGGATGGAGGTGATGGATGGCATGAATTCACACTGGGACACGTTAGGTTCAAAGATCCTCTTAGACTTCCAAACAGATCTTGAGGCACTTGGTGGTAGGAATCTGCAGTTCACATGAGAAATGAGGCTATAGATATCAATCTGAGAGTCTTCAGCATCTAGATGGTATTTAAAGCTATGGAATGTGAATTCTGAGGTCAAAAAATTCTAGATCAATCCAGTTATTTCCCAATAGTTTGCTGAATAACTATGGTATATATAAATAATAGCCAATTCATTTTTTAGGGCGATTTTTCCCCCTGATGTATCTTCCTGTTGACATTTAACTCAATCTTATATTACCCTGAACACCTACCAGCTAATAGAGAGTACAAAGGTCTAGAAGCCAGACTGGTGTTTCTACATTTCATAACATAGAGAACCTATCACCACCAACTCATCGAGAACTTTCTAACCATTGCTCACCCCGCTCACAAGTTGTTCCTGCCTCATTGCAAATATTTCCCTGCATACATAAAATTTTGTTACAAAAAATAAAATGTTGGGTAAGAGCCTTTTGAATTCAACCAGCCATGTCACCCCAGCTGAAGAAAGCCATTCCCTCTGCATTAGGCCAACTGGTGAATAAGCAGTTCTCCGTCCAGACCCTTAGCACAGAGCGTTCTGCACAGTAATTAACCAAGAGCATACACAAGAGAAAGAAAGAGAGAGAGAGAAAGAGAGGGAGGGAGGGAGAGAGAGGGAAGAGATATGGGAACATATGTATATGTATAACTGATTCACTTTGTTGTAAAGGAGAAACTAACACACTGTTGTAAAACAGTTATACTCCAATAAAGATGTTAAAAAAAAAAAAAAAAAAAAAAAAGACCTGCTTTCAAAATGCCCTGTAAAGATAATGATCCATCTGAAACAAAAGGAATGTAACAGCTTCTTTAAACCTTAGTTGTTTAATCGTCAAGCTGATGGAAATAATGCCCACCTACAAGGATCCATGCAAGGATAAGATGAAATAACATCTGAGAATGTGGTTAACACATAATAGGTGACACGGAAATACCACTCTCTCTTTCATTCTGACCCTCAAGGATGGCATTATAAAATAAGACTTAAGAACTTTCCACTCCCAGAGCAAGAGGTATGGGAGAGGATACTTTTTAAGAGTCTTGATGTCTGATCCCAAACTCTCAATCCTCTCCTTGGGATTAGGATTAGCAGAGGCAAATTATTATACGTAGGATGGATAAATAACAAGGTCCTAATGTATAGCACAGGGAACGATATTCAATATCCTGTGACATACCATAATGGAAAAGAAAATGAAAAAGAATATATATATATATATATATATATATAAAACTGAGTCACTTTGTTGTACAGAAGAAATTAACACAACATTGTAAATCAACTATACTTCAATAAAATTAAAGAGAAAACAAAGGCAAATTCCAAAAATTTTCAGTTGTGACTATAATTTCAGTCAAAATAATAACATTTGTTCTATATAACTGCATTTATAAGACAACATATAAGAATTCCATAGTAGATATGAAAGAAAAAGAAACGAAAAGGGACCAAGAAAATAAAAAAAAAAAGAAAAAGTCTTGATGTTTGAACCAAATAATCTGGAAACGGCAAGCCAGCAGAACTTGTGTTGTTCTCTTTAACACGGCATACCCTCTATTTGCTTACCTATTCTGTTACACAGTCAACTCTTTTTTTTTTTTTTTTTGGCCACTCTACCCACGGCTTGTGGGATCTTAGTTCCCCAACCAGACCTTCGGCAGTGAAAGCGCAGACTCCTAACCACTGGACCGCCAGGGAATTCTGTCTGTTATACATTCAATACACATTGAAGTACTTGTTATGAGGTGAGCACTGAGGATACCAAAAGCAATAAGTGAGACCCTCACAAATAGTTAAAGAGTCTAGTGGAGAGAGACAGATGTGTATACAAATAGTTGCGAGGCAGAAGGATGGATGACACAATAAACCATTTAACAACTATTTAAAGACAGCTAGTGTGGGATATAATTCCTTTTATTTCCCAGAGTACTCTGCCCATATCAACTATTCAGGAAGATTTTTTTTTTCTGAAACCAGGTTTTAATAATGATGACTATTAGCATAAAATCTGCTCTACCTGCTACACAATTGTTCTCGTCATCCATTACACAGGGCTGCTGAAAGGTTTAAGTGAGTTATTTTACATAAGGCAGTTAACACAGTGCCTGCACATACGAAACACTCACTAGCATTTTTATTATAATTATCATGATAATACCATAACCAGTTCATCACTATAATAACATAATCATATCATCATTATAATGTTATCATTAGGTATAGAAAAATTATATCCCAACAGTCCTGAAAACTGGGGCAAGGTCAGTGGGGATGAGGACGGGGCAAGGTCCAACCCGATATATACAGTCAAAAAGAGTCCTCGGATAGCCCATAGTTGCTTGATTTACTCAACCTCTACCCAGGTGCAAGGTCATAAAAATCTGAACTAGGACTGTTCTAAAAGGCAAATGAAATAAGCAGTCCCTTTAAAAGCATTTCAAAAGACCTCCCAACAAATACCTCCCTAGTATACCAACTGCAGGTTCTTGAAAGTCCTCTAGCAAGAAACTCAGCTTGAATATACTTGGAGAAATCATATATTTCTCTAAAGCAGTGGTCTTCAACCAGCAGGATATTTTGCTCCCACTCCCCCAGGAGATATTTGCAATGTCTGAAGACATTTTCAATGGTCACAACAGGGTAAGAAGGAGTGGGGAGAATAGGGGTGTTATTGGCATCTAATAGATAAAGTTCAGAGATGCTGCTATCTTGCTATACACAGGACAGACCCTACAACAGAATCATCTGGTCCAAAAATGCCATAGTGCCCAGTTGAGAAATCTTGCCCTAAAGGAACACATAGTTACTTACCCCTACTTAGTTAGGCATTCCCATTCATTATCTTTTTCACCTAATTTCAAACTACGGTGTAAATAATTGAGCTATATCTTCCTTAAACAAGGATAAATGAGGTGCTGTGGGCTGGAGAAAAGGTAATGCGCAACAGGGCATTTACTCTATATGGGAGCAGAAGAAAGGAATCTAAGCAATATGAAAATTTTCCTATTCCATATTTTACCCAAAGGCAATCTCAATGCCTTTCCTTGCAACAAACATATTTTTAAAAAGCGTTTGGAATGCACACATATGAGGTGCTCCATAAATTCCCACTGTATGATTGATTTCAATTGTAAGTGCAGATTGCATCTTGTCATGTCCCTGAGGAAGAGGAAACCAGACTTCTGAAGATCCAAGAGTTTAGCAAATGATTTAACAAAATATTTTGAGCAACTATTATATGTCAGACAAGGTTCTAGAGGCTTGAGATACATCGATAAAGAAAGCAAAGATACCTATCCTTGGGGGACTCACATTCAATCAAGTTTTGAGGAAAGGTCAAGAAATTCTTGAACTGGAGTGCCTCTACATATGGCATTATACTTTTCCAACCTATTTTTCTTTTTCTTGACTGAAAAATAGAAATGAATTTTAAGAGAGTTTTTATCTACATTAGAAATTAATCTATTTCCAAGGCAACGAAGCAAAATAGATTGCAGTAGTAAGCAGTCTTTTTGCAGATTGTTGTTTAAGAAATTAAAATTTATGGTGTGTAAGAAACAAATATAAGGAAGACATCCAAGCCTGGGTATATTTCTCTAGTCCAGGTAAAAATGGAGATGGAAGATTGAGAAAGAGAAATATCATATGATATCCCTTATATGCGGACTCTAAAAAGAAATGGTACAAATAAACTTATTTACAAAACAGAAACAGACTCACAGACTTAGAGAACAAACTTATGGTTACCAATGGGAAACATGGGAGGAAGGGACAGTCAGGGAGTTTGGGGTCGACATGCACACACTGTTAGATTTAAAATGGATAACCTACAAGGACCTACTGTATAGCACAGGGAACTCTGTTCAATGTTATGTGGCAGCCTGGATGGGAGGGGAGTTTGAGGGAGAATGGATACATGTATATGCATGGCTGAGTCCCTTTGCTATGCACCTGAAACTGTCACAAATTGTTAATCGGCTATACTCCAACATAAAATTAAAAGTTAAAAAAAAGAAATATTAAATAAATAAATAAATATCTGTACTATGACTTGCCCTGTTTTAGGAGAAAGTCTTCCACAACAAGACAACTGACAGCTTTTGAAATAGCCTGTCCTGATGGTGTTAATAACAAAAGTCATTTAGACATTTAGATTGGGTCTGCACTACATTTGAAAGCACAGGGCTATTTACCCTGAATTCTCCCTGATTAGCTTCAGTGAGAGCATTTACTCACTTCTCCAATAGCCTCAGTCTTGAAAGACTAATGACAACCTGGATTTGTCCCCTTCTTGTACTCTGAAAGCCTAGAGAACATGCAGACAGATAAATGTTACTTGCTTGAAAGCTCTGCTGAAGTTCTGTCCCCCCAAAGATTCCAACAGCTCTGGGAGGCTTTGCTGGGTCCTCCTTTCCCCATGTTTTTCCTATAAAATACATATTTATTTGTTGAGCTCATAGGATGCATGGAATTCCATGAGGAGAACTGAAAAGGATTTGTCTGGAGCCTGATGATGCCTCACCACTGAAGCATATGACACCTCTGCTTCTGTTTGCTGACTTCCCACAGAGATGCTACAAATCAGTAGCCCCAGAAACCCCTGGAGCCACCAGCAACAACAAGCCTTTAAATCCCTTTTGGTTCTGGAACTTGGGCTGGGACACAAGTTGAGCAAAGAATGTCACATATTTATACTAACATTTATGCAGGATGATTTCTGCCTTTACAGTTCACCTCTATAGTTAATTACTATATTCAACTTTGCAAGCTAAAGAAAGAGAACGGTAAGGTCAGTGTCAGACTGTTCATAAATCATTTTTTTAAAAAGGAGACGAGGTGACATATTGAGTCTTCTGACTCACGATAAGCCTCATGGTATAACTGATGAAGTCTACGTTTTGTACCCAGGAGTTCTGGATACCCCTGTGGCTATAATGAAATAGCTCCAAGAGGCCATCACTCAAGCCATGCAAGTTACTAGTTTCTGTTCCACTTTCTGGCCTTGCCACCAATGCGGAACATTCATCAGGCATCTTCAAGTTTAAATATTGATACCATGACATCTTAAAGCAAGGGATCACAGTATGCTATGTGGTTTAAGACCATTCCTGACTTGAAGAATTCACAAAATTAAAACAAACACCATGCCTCTACCTTTTATTAAAATTTAATATATGGTTCTGAGTGGTCAAGTCCAAATCTTAAACTTCCTTTGAAGGTCAAGTCCAAATTTTAACTTCTACCAAATACACCCATGATAGTCAAAGGTCTTCAATAAACACAGTAGTTTGAAGGAAAAAGTGGATCTAGCAGTTAGATCCTGAAATGAAGAGTGTTAGTAGAAGGTCAGAGAAAGTTGGAGAAATATTTTAAAAGACTGGGTGAAGCTAGGGATTGAACTTTTTCTTTTTCTTTCATTTCTGTGGTTTAGGATGGCAGGCCACTATATAAGTGATCATGAAATCAATTTCGTGGTGCACCAGTGAGCATTTTTCTAATGAAATAGACATCTGTAAAAAACAGTATGCATGTTTGGTTATGGGTCACAATATAAAATGTGTTTCTAGAAAATGTTTCATGCCCACTGACCTAGAAGCATGTTTACTGTGTGCACTAGAAGGTGGAAGAGGCTTTTTAAACCTTTCCTGAATCTTTTTGGGAGCAAGTGAACTTGATCATCACGTGGTCTGAAATAGTTCAGCACTTCTTCCCTCCAAAGGAGCCAAAGAACTTGATGATCAGGTTCACTATTCAGCAGGACTGGACAGTTGCTGTTGGCCAAAGAGTGTTGCCACATGGCCTTAGCAAGTATCTTAAACTTCCTGAGTCTCAGTTTCATCTATAGAATTGGGAACACTATTATCTACTTCATAGAGTGTCAAAGCAGTAACTACTAGCAAGCAAAAGCATTTAATCCAGTTTGCAATACAGAGTAAGAAATATATAATAACTGTTTCCTTTCTTTCCAGCTTTCATTAAGGGAAAAAGATACCTTCTTCCATTCCCTGTTCCCCTATAAAGAGACAGGTCACCTTTCCACACTGCCAGGAGGTGGGATGCTGTGACATTGTCAAGTGCTTTTCTGCTGTCAAGTTAATGAAAGATTACACACGCCCCCCTCTCCCTGGTCAGCACAGCTTGCTTATGGAAAAATCAGAAAATATCTAAGAGCACTGAGCAAGAATCAGCTCTGTATAAAAGCAATTTTCTCCAGCTTTATGAGTGAGAGCAGCTGTAAATCACTCAACCCATTTACATTTATACTGCTTTTTAAAGGGGGGTGGCGATGGGAAGAAGGGAGGGATATTTACCCAATGAGAAATGTTACCCTAGGACAGAAGAGAAAATGTTTCCAAAATCACCTCCCTGTTGGGCCAGTGGCAGGCTATTTGTGCCAGGAGACTAGGAGGAAGGGGTATGAAGAGGTTACAACAAACTCTATCTCCTAGAGTAAACCTCAAAATTGGAATACCTGTGCACAGAATTAATATCCAATCATTCTCTTTACTTGGCTTTTCTTTGCAAAGGCAGGATAAAAAAGTATACTTAAGATAGCTTAATTGTTTTGTAATGCCTGATACATAAAACCAAATAGAACACTCCCAGCGTTAGTGATGGACCTCTTGGCTTTTACCATCTCAATGATATTTACTCCATCTCTGAGCAATTTTAGATAAGCTAAGCCAGCAGCTGGGCAGACCCCAGCTGTAACTAAAACTGATGTCCTTGCTTCATCTAAGAGAAAGCCCATGGGGCTGAATCCAAGCATCCAAAAAGAGAGAAAACATTTTCCACTACCAAGGACAGATAATCTCAGCTATGTTAAACCCAGTCTCTGTGGAATTCTTACCTGAACATTTCTCATTTGAAGGTAAACCGAGGTCGCTCAAAGAATGTCATAGGAAATTTATTGAGAAGAGTCTTCCATTTGCAGTAATCATTTTACCTAGAAATAAATGCATGCAGTCAGAGATAGCAAAGGAGGTCTGTCAGAGGAGGCTTGCCCTGTGCCAGTAGTCAGTGCTATGATATAACCATAATTGGTGCCCCTGTCAGGAATATTTCCCAAATAGTAGAATTTATACCTCTTCCTGGGAAACATGGGAAATCATCAGCTAAATAAAAAATAAAATCATATTTTAAGTTAAGGTCAAGAAAGGGAACAACTGTTTGGAAAAGCAGATAGAGTTCAATGTCAGACCTCCTTATATTTCCAGATTCATGTTCTACACATTGAGGGAAACAGGACAATTACAGCCATTTCACCATTTCTGTATGAAGGCTAATTTTCAACTACTAGACTAGACCTCTCTTTTCCTTTAAGCCAACTTTCTCAAATAAACTTTTTATAGTTTTCATGTCCACTGTCTTCTTTGAGGCACCAATTAATTCTTGCTAGTCAAACCCAATTCTTTCTATCATCGATCTATCAATCAATCAATCTATCTATCATCTATCATCTCTCTATGTCTATCTATCTATCTTTTTAAGTCTGAATCTTTCTCCTTTTTTAACTCTTCAACCTCTCTTTATGCTTCTCTTTGATCTTGGCTTCTCATTTATATTGTATGGTCTTACACCTTCTACCAGTTTTCTCAACTGGAAAATGATGTCATAAAGCATTATGTTTATGTTTTTTCTTCTACTTCCCAAGCCACTCCATTTGTTTTCTTCCTTAACTATCTTATTTTCAATATATTCCTTTTCATCATTCCTTATATCCAAAGATAAATCTAATGAAAATAAGTGCCTTAAAATTTCTCCAAATACCTTTCCTTCTGTCTGGAATGTTCCCGTCTCTCTCAGTTAGCTTAGAGATTAGAATTCAAACCCATTCCTCCTCGCTCAGTTCAAAGATTGTGACATTTAAAAGCTATAAACAGGAAAATTTGATTATTTTTCCATGTGAGGGAAAAATAAAGACATTTTTAAATATATAAAAACAAAAAAAATACTATTTATTTTTCTCCTAAATAAATTTTGGAGAAAAATCCCTGATGAAGTGTACCAAATAAGCAAAATTGAATCTGAGCAATACTTCAGGAAGGGAGAAGACATGCTATAGCAGAAATAGTGAAAAGCTCCAAACAGGAAAACTTAGAGTAAATCTAAGCCACTGCTCATAATGTCTGTGAAATTGACTGCTCTTATTAGGAAAAAAAATTATTTAAATACAAGTGGGAAATATAAAGTTGGTAATAATAATAGCAGCCTAAAGCTAAAATTCCAGATTATTTTAGCAAAACAAGTATTTTTGACAATAGACTGGGAGGAAAGGAGGAAAGTTAAAACAGGCTGAGATCTTATCTTGTTTAAAAAAGGAAGACTATTAATTACATAATTCTTCATTTAAATTTTTTTCCGAGTTTTATTGATATATAATTGATGTACAGTACTGTATAAGTTTAAACTGTGCAGCACCATGATTTGACTTATATACATCATGAAATGATCATCACAATAAGTCTAGTGAACATCCATCATCTCATATAGATACAAAAGAAAAGAAAAAGAAATAAATTTTTCCTTGTGTTGAAAGCTCTTAGGATTTACTCTCTTAATAACCTTCGTAAATAACATAGAGCAATGTTAGTTACATTAATCATGTTGTACATTACAGCCCTAGTAATTATTTACCTTATAACTGGATGTTTGTACCTTTTGACTACCCTTGTCACCATACAAAGATATATTATTATTGACTATATTCCCCATGCTTTACATTTCATTCTTGTAAATCATTTATCTTGTAACTGCAAGTTTGTACCTCTTAATTTCCCTCATCTATTTCACTCATCCACACACCCCTCTCCCCTCTGGTAACCACGTTTGTTCCTTGTAACTATGACTCTGCTTCTGTTTGGCTATGTTCCTTCATTTGTTTTGGTTTTTAGATTCCACATACAAGTGGAATTATATGGTATTTGTCTTTCTCTGTCTGACTTATTTCACTTAGCATAATACCTTCTAGGTCCAACCATGTTGTCACAAGTGGCAAGATTTCATTCTGTTTTATGGCTGAGTAAAATTCCATTGTATATATAATATATACCACATCTCTTTTTATTCATCTCTCTATCAATGGACACTTAGGCTCCTTCCATATCTTGACTATTGCAAATAATGCTGCAGTGAACATTGGGGTTCATACATCTTTTCAAATTAGCGTTTTTATTTTCTTTGGAAAAATACCCAGAAGTGGAATTGCTGGATCATAGGGTGGTTCTATTTTTAATTTTTTGAGGAATCTCTATTCTGTTTTCCACAGTGCCTGTGCCAATCTACATTCCCACCAACAATGCATGGGGTTCCCTTTTCTCCACACCCTCACTAATATTGGTTATTTGCTGTCCTTTTGATAATAGCCATTCTGACAGGTATGAGGTAATATCTATCTCATTGTGGTTTTGATTTGCATTTCCCTGATGATTAGCAATGTTGAAAATCTTTTCATCTGTCTGTTGGCCATCTATATGTTTTCTTTAGAAAAGTGTCTATTCAGTTTCTCCACCCATTTTTTAATTGGGTTGTTTGGTTTTTTTGGTGTTGAGTTGTATGAGTTCTTTGTATATTTTGGATATTAACCCCTTATCAGATATATCGTTTGTAAATATATTATCCAACTCAGTAGGTAGCCTTTTCATTTCATTGATAGCTTCCTTTGCAGTGTAAAAGCTTTTTAGTTTGATATAGTCCCATATGTTTATTTTTGCTTTTGTTTCACTTGCCTGAGGTGGCATGTTTTCTTCTAGGAGTTTTATGGTTTCAGGTGTCATGTTTAAGTCTTTAATCCATTTTGAGTTTATTTTGTACATGGTGTGAGAAAGTAGTCCATTTGATTCTTTTGCATGTAGCTTTCCAGTTTTCCCAACACCATTTAGTGAAGAGGGTGTCTTTCCCACATTGTATATTCTTGCTTCCTTTGTCATAGATTAACTGACCATGTAAGTGTCGGTTCATTTCTGGGCTCCCCACTGTGTTCCATTGATCTGTGCGTCTGTTTTGTGCCAGTACCATACTGTTTTGATTACTGTAGCTTTGTGGTAACATTTGAAAGCAGGAATCATAATACTTCTAGCTTTGCTCTTCTTTCTCAATACTGTTTTGGTTATTTGGGGTCTTTTGTGCTTCCATACAAATTTTAAAATTATTTGTTCTAGTTCTGTGAAAAATGCCATTGGTATTTTGGTAAGTATTGTACTGACTCTGTAAATTGCCTTGGATAGTATGGTCATTTTAACAATATTAATTCTTCTAATCCATGAGCACAGTGTATCTTTCCATTTGATTGCATCATCATCAATTTCTTTCATCAGTATCTTCCAGTTTTCCAAGTACAGGTTTTTTACCCCTCTTGGTTAGATTTATTCATGGGTATTTTATTCTTTTGAGGCAATTTTAAATGGGATAGTTTTCTTAATTTCTCTTTCTGATAGTATGTTGTTAGTGTATAGATTTTTCATTTCAATAGATAATTCAAATAAGTCTGTTAAAAATTTAAGCATAACTATTATTAGAACATACTTGAGATCTATCATGCCCAAACCACTTAAGGAATTAAGATGAAACAAAAAATGTATTTATATTACTGTTAAGGAAATGGGAAGTGGGAGAGGACATTTAACTTAAAAAACACTGTATACAGAGGTAAAATAAAATAAAATAATATGCCCTAAAGTGAACCAAGCAGATCAGAATTTATAATGAATATGAAGAAGTTCAACTTATCTATTTAAAATTAAGAATATTATATTAGTTTCAAAATAGCTCATTATTATTTCCCAAGGAAATATATAAAACAGAATGACACAGAAAGGTTAAAAACAAAACCTGGAAAAATATATCAGTAAAATGAAAAAATTAAAAATGGTAATATTAATACTTACTAAATATTCAGTTCAAAGAATAATTCAGATAACCATATACAAAGAACTACAAACCCATATATAAATTGCAACAAATTCAGAAACAGTCTCAGCCTCTCATGTTTTAAGAAATTCAAAAGAAAGTGATAAAGGGATGCAATTTTCCATATATCAGGTTGGCAAAGATGTGTTTGAGAATATTCAATATTTGCTAATAAGAAAACAGGCCCACTCAAATATTGTTTTGGTGACTATAAACTAAAACATAATTTTCCATTTGTCAGTAGCTTCAAAATATTTTATACATACACTTTGATCCAGCAGTTTTACTTTTAGGAATTCATTCTACAGATAAATTACACAACGTTGCAAAGATATCGTTGCAAGGATATTCTTCGTTGCATTTTTATAACACCAGAAACCTAGAAAGAATTAATAATCAGCAAGAGGGGGCAAAATAAATACATTTTTGTACATCCCTACAATAAGATCTTAGAAAACACTTTAAAAGAGTGGATTATATCTATGTGTACTGACATAGAAAAAGTCTAAAATATATATGAAGTAAAAAGAGTTAAATTTTATAACACTACATTTATACTGTAATTCCATCTGCAATTTTAAGAAGAAAAGACAGACTCCATCTATTGCACCATTGTGAATATCTTCATCAATTAGGGAAATATATGTAGTCATATCTGATTTATTTTTCTAATCATCAAATCTCAAATATTTTACCAGTAGGAAAGCTGGTATCTTTCTGGAAGACTTCTCACCTTCCTAACTTTAAATTCTGTACAAAATCTGGGGGTGGGGGGAGGGGTGTCCTCTTCAAGCTTGCTTCCATATACCAGGCAAATTAATAGCACTGGAAAGGCTGAATTATTCACTAGTACCATCACTTTTGTCCCGCCATAGGGCCTTGCTCTTAAACATTGACCCAAACACAGTATGATGCTCACTTTTCCACTGCTGTGTTTGTGCCCTTGCTGGTTCAGATGTCTCCAAGGCTGCAGTTGCAGTTGCCTTCTCTTCCAAAGTGGCCAATCTGTTAGCACACACACACATGCTCAGCTCTCATCCCCAAATTACAACAATTTGCCGGAGTGGCAAAGCTTGAAGGAGGTTCAAGGCTCACTACAGTTGGTGTGAGAAAGAGCCCCCTACTCTTTCTTGCAATCCAAGATCTGCTGTGGAGCTCTGGTTGCCAATCCAGAGGACCCTGCCTGAACCCTACAAGACACTGCCTTTCCAGTGAGCACCCTCTTAGGTTCTTAATGTCTTTTGATTCTAATAGATCTGAGTGGGAAAATCTCAAGTCATCAGAGAGTTATAACAACACTGGACTATAAAAAAGAAGGGGTTAGAGGTCTGGCTTTTCCTCCCATATATTAATTGAACAATATTCTCACTAGCACCTTTGAGTACCCTTCTACTAGGACAACGGGTCACTTACACTTACATAACTAATGTAGCCCACCTAAATGATGCTTCTTTTAATAAAAAAAAAATCTCCAAAGCATCGTGTTGTCCTTAACTCAAGACATAGAAGAGGCTGGCCTACATATGTATACACACAGACACACTGATGATAAACATGACTCTATCCAGTTCTGTGATTGATTTATTACTGTGACAATTCCACATTGCTTTCATTGTTATAGCTTTGTAATACACTGACATATGATAGGGTAGATTCATTTACATTTTGATGTCGTTTTCAAACATACTTGCCTTTTTTGTCCATTTTATCTTTTGTGAAACTTTAAAACCTGCTTGTTAAGCTTAATAAAATATCCTATCAGGGGCTTAACTTCATGGTCCATTGAATTTTTAAAATAATTTTGCAATAATTGGCATCTTTACAACATTGAGTCATTCTATCCAAGAACATGGTATGTCTTCCTGTCTTTATTTGTCCTTCAGTTGTTTTCCTATTATACACAGATCATGTACTTTTCCTGTTAAATACTTTATGATTTTGTTACTCTTGTGAATGGGGCTGTTTACTCCATCATATTTTCTAATTGGTTGTAAATATTGATTAGGAAAGCTGATGATCATTGAACATAGGTATTGTAACCAGCCACTTTACTGTTCTATTTTATTCTAATATCTTTCAGCTTGACTTTCTTGAATTTTATAGGCAGGCATATTGTCTGTTAATAGTGAAAATTTGTCCTATTGCTTTCCTAAAGTTTTGGTTTAATTGTTTCATCTTACTACATTGGCTTTAAGCTCTAATACACCACTAACCAATATGGTTACGGTAGGTATTCTTGTCTTATTTCTGGCTGTTTCAGTTAGATGTGTTCAGTCCTGAATAATTCAACTAAAGTTTCCTTCTCCCCTCAGTAGTTAGAAGTTCATAGGTTGTTTGTGTGGTACAACTGTTCAAGAAAAGTGCCAACAGTGAGTCGAGCTCTTTATATCTTTCTCTGCATCTTCCTTAGTATGTTGGGTTTTCCTTAGACTCACTATTTGTGGGTTGAAAAATGGGTCCTTCTCACAATCAAGGCAAAAGAATGAGGGGAAATTCGGGACAGTCTGGTACCTCCTTCTATCAAGAAAGAAAAACAAGCTTTCTCAGAATGCACAGGGGACTTCCTTGTACAACTGAGTGGACAGAACTCAATCCTATAACCACTTCTTACAGCAAAAGTAGCTGAGAAAATGAGTACTTAACTGAGCATCTTCGTCCCCCAAAAGGACATGATGTTTTGTTAGAAAGGAAGAAAGGAAGAATGGATAATGGGTAGACAACCAAGAGTGCCTGCCACCCTGACTTACTGTGACTTACATTAGGCTGTGTCTAATGTTTCAGAAATTATTAGGTTCATTTGTGTCATATAGAGAATGGATAAACAACAAGGTCCTACTGTATAGCACAGAGAACTATATTCAATATCCTATGATAAACCATAATGGAAAAGAAAATTTTAAAAAGAATGTGCATATATATATGTATAACCAAATCACTTTGCTGTACAGCAGAAATTAACACAACATTGAAATAACTATACTTCAATTTAAAAAAAGAAATTATTAGGCTGGGTACTGTAATTTTCTGATAGAGAGTTTTATCAGCCTGAGGAAGCTCGGTTCTAGTCTTAGCTTGATGAGGTCTTTTAAAATCAGGAAAGAATATTAAATGTTATCAAAACTCCTGTGACATCTATTGAGAAGATAATATGTGTTTGTTTTTTCAATTAATATGTTAATTCAGAGTAATAGATTCCAATTGCTGAATCATTCTTGCAATCCTGGAATAAACAATGCTTGGAATGTGGTTATTCTGTCAATCCATTACTGTACTTAATTTGAAAATACCATTCTCAAATTTTTTTGCAGTAATGCTCTCAAGTAAAATTGATCTACAGTTTTCTTTATGCTATCGTTGTCCAGTAATTTTCATGAGCACTCTGTAACCACATAGAATAGATTAGTGGACTTCTTGTCTTTTTCTGTTTGAACAGTTCGAATAGAATTACCTATCCGTTCAAGATTAGGTAGAATTCCTTTCAGTAATGTAGGCCAGTAGCTTCATTGAAGTGACAGATTTGCAACTGTGTTCTGTTTTCCCTTGATTATTCATATCTTCAGGTATTCTGTCATTGAAACAGTGGTTATTTTTTAGTTTATTCAGTGATGTGCTTTATCTTCAACTTTTTAATATATAATTTTTATATGTAATTTTCTAATATATAATTTTGTTAAAAATTTACTCTAAGTATTTATTGTCTTGGCAGTTTTGATTTTGCTCACATTTTCATTCGTTCCCAAATAGACTGTCATTTCAACATTGATTTCTTCTTTAACTTGAATTATTTAAAAGAATTTTTAAGAAAATATTCATGTGAATAGCAGAGGGTATTTCTTTTGTTGTTGTTATTTCCAATAGTTGATGTTTGTTGTTTTGTGCTACCTAGCATTCAGCCACCCCTCCAATTTGGAGGTCAGCCTCTGCAGGATGAGTCTTAGTGGAGACTCCAGAGATGAGGGTAGCAGCAAGATTCCAGTGGCAGCAAGTATCAAATGATCATGCACAAGATGACATCCAAACTGGACCTTCACCATGAGTTCTGTCTGACCTGTCCTTGTACCTTACCTGGTTCTCCCACCTACAGTCAGTTCTGTAGGCTCTCTACTATCTTTCCAATAAATTTCTTCGCTGCTGAAAATAGTCATAGTAAGTTCTGCTGCTTGCAGCCAAAAGTACTTTTATTGGTAATTTATAATTTCCTACTTTAGACCTAGAAAATGTTCATAAAAATTCTGCTTTATGGAAATTTATGGATTTTTTTCTTTGGGGCTTAATACACAGTCAAATTTTATTAATAGTACATTTTTTTCTCATCTCTGGTTTATTAGATACATTTTATGTATTAAACGTTTTTCTAACATAAGACTTTTTTTTTCTTTTAGCTTATTAGCTTCTGAGATAAGTGGATTTAAATCTCACATTGTTGTTGTAATTCTGGCCAGGTCATGAACATTTCATTGGTGGACTCCCAAATGTTAGTATCTGTAGGCGTTTCTCTTGGGTCAGTTTTTCCAGAGAATAATCTTCCGATCCTTTGCCAAGAGAGATAGAAGGCTGGCTGCCAACACGCAAGCTGAAGAGTATCAAAAGACAGCCAAGAATATCCCTACCAGACATGTATTTTCCCTTGAAATACACACTTCTCAACTGCTTTTTATACAGTGCTTAACCGCTGGCCTAAGACATGGTATTCCACGGTTATTTCTCTTAGAAATAAACTCCCGTCCTCTGAAGTGCTGGTGAAGCTGGGCAAGGTGTCCTGTTTGGGACAGGAGGAGAGGTACTAGGGTTTAATCTTTACGCAGACTTCCAACTCCCTGATTTTAGTTATGCCCTAGTAACCTAGGTAACCTATTGCCTTTCCAGAGTTCTGTGATCCAAACGACCTTGCTTCTCATTCACATTTCTTCTCCAAGCCCTCAGGTTTCAGCTTTCTCCTTTATGCTGAACAGATCCCACTCAGCCAGCTGTTTCCTTTGTTCCAAATCTGATGACATCTCTGGTCCACAGACTTCCCTCAGTTCTATTTTTCCTTTTGGAGAGTATACATATATTCATATGTATATGTATATGTATATAATGGGTTTTTAAAGTAGGTTTTCATTAGAGAATAGAGGTGTTTCTTTCCCTTTCTTTTCTTATTGTGTAGTGATAAAGGTAGTATTATTTTTCTCCTTCTATTTTTTTTCTCCTTCCTAATGTATATAGCCTTTCTCCTGAAGGTCAGGCCAGACTGGGAGGGAGATGAGGAAGAGAGGTGCCTGAGGTCCATGTAAGGAGGCACTTGATCCCAAGTAATGACCGTGCATTTGCATGATGTTAATAGTGAAAACCTCCTCTAATATTGTATCTTAGATGCCTCTATTGCCTTATCTTTGTCCTAACTCTGCTGAAGTTTTTCCCTTGTCTGCACTGCACTCAAAGGATAGAACTCAAACTCATACCATTATTGGCCTTAGGAGTCATGGAACAGAATTTGGAGCTGCCAGAGTGGCTGGAAATTAATGGAGGAAGTCACAGAAGGGGAGCTACAAAATTAGTGTATAAACTTCTCTCAAATTCTTTGCTGATCCCTGAACAATGCATATGTAAGACTCCAGGGAGCTTAGAATAAGTCTCAGCACCCCTCAGAGGGTGATACCAGAATCCAAATTCTCTACAATGTTCTGCAATGTTGAATCTAGTATAATCTATAATCTTTAGATAAAATAAAGTATTTTTAGATTCACAAAGAAGTTTAAAAATATGACCTATAAGTGAAGAAAAAAATGGTTAATAGAAACAAAACTACAAATGTCCCTGACATCCCAAATTTAATTAACAAAGTAGGACTTTTAAGTTACCATGATACATACTATGTTAAAGAAGCTACAGGAAACAAAAATGGATTAAACGGCAAAAGGGTGGGGAATTTCAAGGGAGATATATATTTTTTCCTGTACTGAAGCCATATTTCATATATTGAAGTTATAAATAAGAACAAAAGGAAATCTTAAAACTAAAAAATATGATAACTGAAAATAAATAATTGTTGTATTTCATATATTGAAGTTATAAATAAGAACAAAAGGAAATCTTAAAACTAAAAAATATGATAACTGTAAATAATTGTTGGATGGTAATAACAGCAAACTGGACACAACAGAAAACCAGTAAATGTGAAAAAAAGTCAAGAAAAAGTTTAAAAATTGAAGCACAATAAAAATTTTTTTTAGAAAAAGAATGAAGAGTGTGTCAATGAGAAGGGGGACAGAGTTAAGTTGTCTAATGCGTGTGTAATTGTAATCTCAGAAGGAGAGAGGAAAGGTAATTGTGAATAAAAATACTTGCAGAAATGTTGGCTGAAGTTTTTCCAAAATTGATCAAAAATGGCATGACACAAATACAGGAAATTCTAGCAGGATAAATACACACGCAAATCCATATGGAGGTATATCACAATCAAACTGCTAAAAAACAAAAATAAAGAGAAAATCTTAAAATAAGTCCAGGGAAGGAGGCACATTACCTACAGAGAAACAAGGATAGCAATAAGCTGACTTCTCAGAAACTATGGAAGCCATAAAACAGTGGAACAATATTTTTTAAATGCTGAAAGAAAGGAACTGTCAGCCTAGAATTTTACATCTAGGTGAAAAATATCTTTAAAATGGAGGCAAAAGAAAAGTCATTTTCAGATAAAATCTTCTTGAATTTGTTTTCTACAAATCTGTACTACAAAAAATGCTAAAGGGAGTTTTTCAGATAAAGGTGAAATGATGTTAAATGGAAATTTAAATCTATAGGGAGAAATAAAAAGCAGTAAAGATGGTAACTACATGAAAAAACAAAAAAAGACTAGTTTTCTTTTTTTTTCAAAATTCCTTAAAAGTCCATTGACTCAGTGAAGCAAAAAAATAATAATATATTATAGGCTTTATAACAGCAGTAAAATATATGGCAATTATAGCACAGGAGATGATAGGGATATACATAGAAACACACTGCTGTAAAACTCTTACATTGTAAGTGAAATGACGTTATATTAATTCAAGGTAGACAGTGATAAATTAGATGTATATTATAATCTCTAGAGAAAATACTGAAAAAAAAAGCCAAGTCTGTAAGTCCTTTTCTGATTAGAGAAATCAGAAAGTCACCCTGGAACCTACCAGCAATGCTCTGAACAGCAATGTTGTCCTCCCAAGCTACTAAGTCTGGACCCTCCTACCAAAGTAGAAGGACATAGCCTAAGCCTTTCTCCCCATGTTAGAGAGACTAAAGGGAAAGGTGTGTATATGTAAAGAGGCAGAGACATAGGAAGCATGTAAGTAAGTATCTTATTTCAGTCATTGTGTAAGTGATACCTTGTTTATGTTCTGACGGCTTTATGTGATCCGAGTAACTGTGTTACGTTGTGGTGGGCAGGTAATTTCTGGAGGCAATCGGAGGAATCAAAGTGGTTTGGACATGGCTACAGTGGTATATGTGGACCACTCAGGTCTACTCAGAATCAGTTTGCTTACTGGGACCAGTTCAGACCTCTTGGCTAGTAACCAACCTTAGTCAACCACATTCATGGGAACAATATCTTGTCACATTCCGTACATACGCTTTGTGTGCATATGCCTTGTGTGTGTATTATGGTAAATTTCAAATATGCTTTAGCCAACTGGTTCCCAGATAGAAAGGACCAGAGAAGCAAGTAAACACAGTTTTCAGTTTAGGGATCCTTATGCACACAAAGAGAGGGTACAATGGAAGCTACAGACTAGGAAAAAGTGTTCTTTGTTGCACAATAGAATGGCAATAAAAGTAGTTACAAGTACCTTAAGCTAACCTTAGGAAACATTACAGACACATGATCTATCAGAGATCAATGAGTTACAAGATACTATTAAGGAGCCTTAACAATTGCAGGTTCTATATAAGTCTATGGCTATGATTAAATGCTTGAATTTTAATATATATGGATTAAAAACATGAAGATATGGGTCAAGGAGGCAAAATGAATGAATATTTTATTATTTTCAATTTGTATCCATGGTGATTAAAGCCAGAAAAGGAAAGTGAAATTCTCTTCTTCCTCCCACCCTACAGAGCATTATCTGGGCCCTAATCCCAGCATAAAGCACTCCTGCTTTCCCATTATGGGTCAGAGTAAATACTGAGATGCTAGTCATTTGCAGCTGTCATTCATAGTCATCACCCTTAAGAAACAAACCAGTTCCAAAACTGCATTCCCTAACTGGGGGGTTTGATTTAGGCCTTTTCAAGAGTAGTTCTTCTGTTAATCAGAACCCTAACTTGAATTTATATGTCATCTTCCTTGAGAAAAATTTTGTAAAACCTCCTTTTATATGTGATATTAGAGTCAGCAGTGTATCTCTGAAGTAGTGCTGAAATGAGAAACGAAGTCTGCAAAAGTGCATTTTAGCTGTGTTCCACCCCGCTGTCTCTACCTGTGTGAGTCTGGGCAATTCCCCCCATTTTCCTGAACATCAGTTTTCTTATCTATAAAATGAGAAATTTCCATTTAAGCAGTGGCTCTTAAATCCTTCTATGTCATATATTCCTTTGACAATTTCACAAAAGTGATAGATAAATTTTCTCAACAGAAGGATGTACAAAGCTGGACAAATGTCTCTCCTCTCACATTTTCTATTTTCCACTTTGGTACCTTCCAAGAGCAAGCTAACAACAAGAGGTATTTTTAATAGTTTGATCCCCTGGCTGATATGTAAACTTGATGTCTAATTGTTTTTAGAGACTTTATCCAAAAGCAAGGAATCCTGTTGTCTTTCCTTTCACATTCCTCTACACACAGGACCTGAAGTTTCCCCTTGCCCTCTCCAGCAAGTGAAATACACAAGGAGGCAAGAACTCTGGAGAAAAAGAAGAGGTTAAAGGACCAAATAACTGTGCAAAAGGGGAGCTAGAACACAAGTAAGGAGATCACCACTGGCAGAGATGCATCCACATGGGATGCCCCAATTGTCTCTGAGAGAGGTCTTTCCTTTCTGAATAGGGAACAAACTCACTAATTTCTCCTCACTCTTTGGACTCTGTATGGGTTGGGCTGCATCATTTGAACATGAATGAAAGACTTAGTCTTTAAGGGACTCTGTGTGTGTGTGTGTGTGTGTGTGTGTGTGTGTGTGTGTGACCTGAACCTGCCCTTCTGCTCTACAAGAGATCCCTAGATTTCTGTATGGATGATGAAGATTCAAAGAGAGCTTCTCATGAGACAAACCAACCAACCAGTTGCATTTTATGGCTTTTCATCTCCTCCCCCATGTGGTACACATTTACAAAATTTTACATTTCATGGGTTCACAAACCCCTAATGTCCAACCCATGGCTCCCAGAATGAGAACCTATACATTAGATAATAACTAAGTTCCTTCCTAATATCTGGAGCCTATAACTATCTTTGCATAAATGTTTTCGTAGTAGAGAAATTATGTTTTATATTGGAGAGAAGAAACACACAGAGCAGCATAACTCTGCTCAATCACACAGATGATCAGGGGAGAACCATTCCTAGTGGTAGATATCTCTTAAGCTTATTAAAGAATTGTGTTCACCTTCACTGCTTGAAATGACTGATCCACTTCTGGACAAGAATGAAGAAATTCAGTGGGGATTCATATTGGATAAATTTTAACTAGCTAGTGAGAATTCAACCAAAAAGTGTAATGAATTGATTATTCAGTAAAAGTTCCAGATGAGAGTCAAGGTTTTTTCCAAGTAGATCAACAACCCCAGTCACTGGAGCCCTCACTAGAGTACTCAGCTTTTCTCCCTACATGACCCTGCACATTTAATCAGTGCCCACAGATTCCAAGGTCAATATTCTCCTCATGAATTGACCAAATTTCATTCTGAAGGATTTCAAATGCAACAAAAGTTGATCCACTGCAAAGATGAAAGAGCTCCTTAACAGCTGTGATAAAAGAAATTAAAACAATTGGACACTCTTTCCACTGGGAATTAAATTATTTTCACTAAGACCCACACATACCAGTGCCCTGGTAGAGTTGACAACAAATTGAAATGAATGATGACAAAGCAAATCCACTCCTACATTTGGAACTTATAAAAAAAAGCAAAATACTTGCAGAAAGAAGCTAATTTTCTAAAATGCTCTAAAATGTCTATAAAACTCCTCAGTAGATTACTTTTGGCATAAGAGCACAATAATTTTATAAAGTCAATAATGTTAATTTATATAGATTTACTGGAAGTTTTTTTATAAAATATAGTCAAAAATGAAAAGGACAGGGCTTCCCTGGTGGCGCAGTGGTTGCGTGTCTGCCTGCCGATGCAGGGGAACCGGGTTCGCGCCCCGGTCTGGGAGGATCCCACATGCCGCGGAGCGCCTGGGCCCGTGAGCCATGGCCGCTGAGCCTGCACGTCCGGAGCCTGTGCTCCGCAACGGGAGAGGCCGCAACAGAGGGAGGCCCGCATACCACAAAAAAAAAAATAAAATAAAATAAAAAAAAAAATAAAAAAATAAAAAAGTAAAAAGGACAGTTGTGTCCTGTGACTTTACTAAATTCATTGATTAGCTCTAATAGTTTTCTGGTGGCCTCATTAGGATTTTCTATGTAGAGTATCATGTCATCTGCAAACAGTGACAGTTTTACTTCTTCGTTTCCATATTGGATTCCTTTTATTTCTTTTTCTTCTCTGATTGCCATGGCTAGGACTTCCAAAACTATGTTGAATAATAGTGGCGAGAGTGGACACCGTTGTCTTGTTCCTGATCTTAGAGGAAATGCTTTCAGTTTTTCACCACCGAGAATAACGTTTGCTGTGGGTTTGTCATATATGGCCTTTATTATGTTGAGGTAGGTTCCTTCTATGCCCACTTTCTGGAGAGTTTTTATCATAAATGGGTGTTGAGTTTTGAATCTCTTGCATTCTGTACACTAACAATGAAAGATCACAGAGAGAAATTAAGGAAACAATCCCATATACCAGTGCAACAAAAAGAATTAAATACCTAGGAATAAACCTACCTAAGGAGGCAAAAGACCTGTACACAGAAAACTGTAAGATACTGATGAAAGAAATCAAAGACACAAACAGTTGGAGAGATATATCATGTTCCTGGATTGGAAGAATCAATTTTGTGAAAATGACTATACTACCCAAAGCAATCTACAGATTCAGCGTAATCCCTATCAAATTACCAATGGCATTTTTCACAGAACTAGAACAAAAAAAATCTTAAAATGTGCACAGAAACACAAAAGAACCTGAATAGCCAAAGCAATCTTGAGAAAGAAAAACAGAGCTGGAAAAACCAGGCTCCCTGACTTCAAACTATACTACAAAGCTATGGTAATCAAGACAGTATGGTACTGGCACAAACAAGAAATATAGATCAATGGAACAGGATAGAAAGCCCAGAGATAAACCCACACACCTATGGTCACCTAATCTATAACAAAGGAGGCAAGAATATACAATGGAGAAAAAACAGCCTCTTCGATAAGTGGTGCTGGGAAAACTGGACAGCTACATGTAAAAGAATGAAATTAGAACACTCCCTAACATGATACACAAAAATAAACTCAAAATGGATTAAAGACCTAAATGTAAGGCCAGGCACCATAAAACTCTTAGAGGAAAACATAGGCAGAACACTCTGTGATATAAATTGCAGCAAGATCTTTTTAGACCCACCTCCTAGAGTAATGAGAATAAAAACAAAAATAAACAAATGGAACCTGATAAAATTTAAAAGCTTTTGCACAGCAAAGGAAACCATAAACAAGATGAAAAGACAACCCTCAGAATGGGAGAAAATATCTGCAAATGAAGCAACTGACAAAGGATTAATCTCCAAAATATACAGATAGCTCATGGAGCTCAATATCAAAAGAACAAACAGCCCAATCAAAACAGGGGCAGAAGACCTAAATAGACATTTCACCAAAGAAGACATACAGATGGCCAACAAACACATGATAAGATGCTCAACATCACTAATTATTAGAGAAATGCAAATCAAAACCACAATGAGGTATCACCTCACGCCAGTCAGAATGGCCATCATCAAAAAATCTACAAATAATAAATGCTGGAGAGGGTGTGGAGAAAAGGGAACCCTCATGCATTGTTGGTGGCAATGTATATCGATAGAGCCACTATGGAGAGCAGTATGGAGGTTCGTTAAAAAACTAAAAACAGGACTACCATATAACCCAGCAATACCACTACTGGGAATATACCCAAAGACAACCATAATTCGAAAAGACACTTGTATCCCAATGTTCATTGCAGCACTATTTACAATAGCCAGGACATGGAATCAACCTAAATGTCCACTGACAGAGGAATGGATAAAGAAGATGTGGTACATATATACAGTGGAATATTACTCAGCCATAAAAAGCAATGAAATTGAGTCATTTGTAGAGATGTGGATGGACCTACAGACTATCGTAAAGAGCGAAGTAAGTCAGAAAGAGAAAAACAAATATCATATATTAACGCATATATTTGGAATCTAGAAAAATGGTATAGATGATCTTATTTGCAAAGCAGAAATAGAGACACAGCCGTAGAGAAAAAATGTATGGATACCAAGAGGGAAAGGGGGGGATGGGAGGAATTGGGAGATTGGGGTTGACATATATACACTATTGATACTATGCATAAAATAGATAACTAATGAGAACCTACTGTATAGCACAGGGAACTCTACTCAGTGCTCTGTGGTAACCTAAATGGGAAGGAAATCCAAAAAAGAGGGGATATATGTATACATACAGCTGATTCATTTTTCTGTACAGTAGAAACTAACACAACTTTGTAAAGCAACTATACTCCAATAAAAATTAATTTAAAAGAAAAAGACAGTGGTGGAATAACTGATTAGTCATCGTAGTTCATTGAATTAGTTATATGTATCAGGAGGCAGGGTTATGGTTCATCAGAAATGGTTGATTGAGGAGAGTTTGATAAAGTGGTTATTCACAACGTATATTTAGTTAGGGTTATCCTGGGATACAGAACCAATAGAATGTGTATATGTATATATATATATATATATATATATATATATAGAGAGAGAGAGAGAGAGAGAGAGAGAGAGAGAGAGAGAGAGAGAGAGAGAGAGAGATAAAGAGATTTATTATAAGGAATTGGCTCATGCAATTATGGAGGCTGAGAAGTCTTAAGATCTGGAGCCAGCAAGCTGGAGACACAGAATAGCCAATGGTTAGTTCCAGTCCTAGTCCAAAGTCTTGAGAACCAGGAGTATCAATGATCATATTTGCAGACTGAAATCCGGAAAGAATCCAAGAAAAACTAATGTTTCAGTGCCAGTCTGAAGGCCAGAAAGGACTGATTTTCCAGCTCAGTAGTCAGGGAGGAGGAGTTCCCACTTAACCATTTTGGTCTATTCAGGTTTCCATTTGATTGGATGAGGCCCACCCACACAGCAAGAGGGCAATCTGCTTTACCCAGTCTGTTGATTCAAATGTTAGCCTCATCCAGAAATACCCTCAAAGACACACCCAGGATAATGTTTGACCAAATGTCTGGGCACTCCATAGTCTAGTTAAGTTGACACATAAAATTAACCATCACACATGGTATTGACTAAGTTTAAGAAAACCAAGTAGCTGGGGCTAGAAACAGAATCCATATTCTGGGTTAACAAGAGCCAAGAGGTATTACAACCCCTAGGCCTGGAGGAGGGCATCCTTAGCCTCTCCATCCCAGAGAGTTCAGAGGTTCCCCAAGGACTGATTCCTTTGCAAGGGGGGAAGCAATGGAAAGAATACCCTAAAGATTAGCTTATCCTATCATAGATCAGGATAGAAAAGAGTGGATATTGAACATGGATGAGCAAAAGAAAAATAACTAGTATAGCATTATCTTTAAAATAGGGGAAACAATGAAAATTATAAAACCACGGCCGAAAGCTGTAGCCATGCATGCATGCTTGAATCCACTTGATACCTTGCTTAGTTTGTGAGTTATATTAATACAGCTGCTATAAAACAAAATACAGATACTGAGGCCCCACCCACACCAATCAAATAAGAACCTCTGAGACCTGATGTCAGGCATGAGTATATTTTTAAGTTTCTACAGGTGATTATTTCCTATACCCCCAATAGGACACTACTTTGAAGGATGCTTGTTTTCATCTTTCATCTGGTTATTTTGGGATCATATCTCTATTTCCAAAATAAGCTATAAGAATTCTTTTTTCTAAGAGAAAGTGTTTCTATGATGCTAAAAACTCTTCTGACTTATTTTCACTGAGATGGCTACATTGATTATTGAAGTGTTATACTGTATACACACACAGATCTATATCAGTCTAAAACACATGATGGTAGAAGTAGCACATCTTCATACTTTCCCCATGAAAGCAATGCTCCCAGAACAACAGGGAAGAACTCCCCTAAATTAGGAAACCAGGGTCAAAAATTGATGGTAATATTCAGGGAAAATTTCTTAATCTCATCATTTACCCTAGAGCCTTTTATCCTGAAATGACATCTCCTGTTAATTCTTTCCTTGATCCTATTTTCTTTATTAAATCCTTTTGAAAGCTGCAATGTCATCTTAACCTTCTAAGAAGTGAGGCACGCTCTTCACACACATGTGACTGTGGGAGTTATAATGGGAGCATAAATAGAAGAATACATTTAATATACAGACATATAGGTGTATGCTTTATATATATATTTCCCATTAAATATTTGCAACTATTCTCTATCATATGCATCATTATGGTATTTTTTAAATGATAAGTTTGTGAGTCATAGAGATTAACTAATTTGCCTGAGGTCACATTGTTATTGAATGGCCAGACCAGGGTTTTAATTATTCCAGAGACTGTAGTCTTTTGGCTATCTTATACCTCTGCCCATTTAGTCATGAGGGCTGGAGCCACTGAGACAGCCTTTAGGATCTGGGAACCAATTTTCAACATCTCCACAACAACCAGATTTGTTTTACAATATTTGCAAGGGGTGACAGACAGTAAAGTTCTGTGTTTGGGACACAACTGATTTCAAAATGGGTTTCTTGAATTACTCATAGAAGGGAACACAGGGTCATGGCACAGAAGACTCTACTGAGATTATGCCTCAGTGCATCCCTCCAGCTAACAAGGTCAAGGAGATCCCAACTGCCAGAAGGAAAGGTAGATCTTTGCAACATGGCAAGGTCAACAGGTGACGTGCCAACAGCAAAGGGAAAAATTAGTGCAAAGCACATATTTTCAGAGTAAGTATGTAAATATTTATGTAATACCAGTAATATTTTTAAATGCATAGTCAATTATCATTTTTATCATTATTGAGAAGTAAGTGACCATTTTGAAGAACACATTGATCATTGCCTCCTTGAAACCCTGCCACACATACAGATATAACACAAATACAGGTTGTAATATTTATCTTAAGGGACATTAAATGGCACGAGAAGGATAAGGAATCTAAAGACAGAAAAGTTTGGTCTGAGTCTTGGTGCTCCCATTTATTTTCTTTGTGACTTCAAAAAATTACTTGATCTCTCTGAGTTTGAGTTCATTCGAAAGATTGTTATAGTTCCAAAAATAGCACTTATGGTTGTGATTTTGCATACTTCACAGTACTGTATAGAGTACAGTAGTACAGTATCTTTCTTTCAAGCCCAGGATGTCTGGAAGCAAGTGTAAAAGCAACAGTGAGGTAGCTGGTACTTCTAAGAAGCACCAGCTGTTGTACTGTACTACTGTACTTTTAAGGTACTGTATTATAAGATTAAAAATGTTTTCCTTACAAAAAAAATAGCACTTATATCTGAACATTAAGTGCCAGGAGTTCTTTTAGGTGCTTTGCATGAATTAATTCATGCAGTGTTCATAATAACCTTATAAGGTAGAGCTCATTATTATTCTTGTAAGTAATAGAGCCAGGGTTAAAATATAAGAAGTCTCCTCCAAACCCCAGCTCTTAACTACTCTTATACTGAGTGTATAAATGCCTATACTATTTGGTTTGTGTAATTATTAAGATAGTGTTTTAAATGCCTGACAAGGATCAATAAAGCTGAGTTTCTTGTGGTAAAAGAATCTCACGGCTGTCTTTCCTGCCCCATCGCCACTTCACCTCTTACTAAAAAAGGAGTGATGTTACTGTGGATTCATTAACTTTAAGGATAATCATTGGCTTTAATTTTCTAAAAGTAGAACCGTAGTGGGGGGGGGGTGGAAAATTAAGTCAATTTTAAGGGAAAATGACCCTTTTTTTTTTTACTGGTTGACATATTCTAGGGTAGCCCTTTTTATCATTGAAGAAATTGAATGAGGATAATATCCTTGTGTCTGCATGTCATTATGATATACTAAGTCTCATGACACATAAAACAACTGAAAACAAAACTGGAATAATCAGCAGACTTCTAGTTCAAAATGACATCTCTTCAGTAAGCTCTGGTAAGACTTCAGATTTTTCACACTAATAGCCAGAAAGATACACACAGATGAAAAATCACAGCAACAACAACAAAACAGAAGGCTGATAGTCCTTACTGGAGGCAGTAAAAAAGCATATTTAATGCTGTAAAAAAGAAAACTGAATCAATTGAGTGGAGTCAAGTTAGCAAAATTCACAAAGAAATCTAAGAGATCAAAAGGTTAACATAACAAACAAGGGAAATGGTAGAAAGAGAGGACAGGTTCAAAATATCAATGCTTCTGAAAGATATACAGTCAATTCTCACTATTTGTGTAGTTATTTTCTATAAAGTCATTCTGAACACTGAACTAGTGAATCCTGGACAATTGCTTCCAGGGGAAATACAGAGTTAGGTTCCTGTGAGCTTCTGGACACATTCGTCAACTGATTAATACATAACCTTTTTATGTGTATTTCTGCTTAAAGATACCTTATTCAATATATATTGTTGATTAATTAACATTGAACTCACAGCCAATAGCACTATAATTCCTGCCTGGAAACTCTCGTTTTCTCTATAAGGCACGTTGGAGCACTAAACAGCACTATGCTTGAGCACCATTGTAAACAGAGAAATCACCAACAAAAAAAGCAAAATGTAAAAAAATGTGGCATTAAATACACCATGAAAAGGACACTCTTTTCCAGTATGAGAGCTGAAACAAAAAGGCAGAGTGTTGCTTTGTCTATCTCAGCTGAGAACTTACACATCATGAGGAACTGAAATTTTTTGCTGCTCTGTGCATGTGAATGTCCGCAAATGACTATAAAAGTGCCACAAGCGTTGATTTCAAGGTTACAAATAAACTTCACTGAGTAGGCAAATTCAGAAATACAGCATCCATGAATCATTAGGAGTGACCATATGAGAATGTATGGAACCCAAATAACAATCAAAGATATAATAGAGTGAAACTTTTTCAAGCAAAATCTTACTCTATGAAATTGAGAAAACTCATCACATCCCAGGTGAAATCAAAGAAGAGATTGACTGTGTAACACATTCTGGCAAAATATCTGAGTTAAGTCACAGAAGGAGCATCCAAAATGGAAATTACAATAGATTAGCATAAATATACAAAACACTAAGGAAAGATAACTCCAGTAGAACAATGGGCAATGTACGTAAATAGAATGCTCATAAGAAAAGTAGGTACCCAATAAGCATAAAGTGATTCAAACTCATATGCACAAGCCTGGGTGGGGCAAGGGGGCAGGAAGGTGTATTCTTGGGGATAAGGGGGGAGGAGTTAGCACTATAGAAAGGAGGGCACACAACATCCTTGGTAGGAAGACTAGATTCACATTCATCAGATTTAAATACACACACACACACACACACACACACACACACACACACCCTGATGTATGTGACTGATCAAAAAAATGGAGGCTTTGAGTAATAGGTGATTATCCCTTCAAAGAGAGTTGCTTTAAAAAAAAAATGAAAAAATTGGGTCGAATCCTGATCTGCAGCCATAGGCAGCAAGGACCTAGGGTGTGTATGTGCATGCATACATGCGAGTATGTGTATTAAATTTGAATTTTCCTATGGTGGAGATACATAGCCTATGAGATTGTGGTTGGGCACTTGTCCCTAGGAAGTCACAAAGAGGTGAAAAGCAGCTCTGTTTCTGCTGGAAGAGCAAAGAAGGAAGGGGCTAATAGCCAGGGAAACAGGCCAGACTGTGGATATTCAACCCAAGAAAAGCACAAACACATGTCACCCTGAAAATAGTACTGGCTGGACAAATGATGGACTGGAAGAGCCTGTTGAGAAAGAAATCACTGAGAACATTTTAATTCTCTTCAACCATTTGACTTCTGCCACGACTGTAAAAACCACAACAAAGGGAGAAAGGTTTACTCACTGTGGGAGGGAGGATGTGTGAAGAAGGTCACCCCCAATGAAAGATGCACTACCAAATGAACAGTGGCCTTCAACTATTATTTTTCCATAAGCCAAATGAGGTACCCTGCCACCTCACTCTACAGCTCAAGATTTTCTTAAGAGAAAGAGCCCCTGGATTGTTCACTTGTGAACGCAAACTGATGCCCCTATCTCCTATCCTGGGGCCAATAAAGCTCTGCTCACTAATCCGGTAACATAGAAACTTAAATCATCCTTCGATTCTGGTGTAGGAGGTCATGAGGTCTGGTCCAGGGAGTCTGGTGACTGATCCTCCTTTTAACAGTTCTCTGTGCCCATTTTATTCAGCACAGCGCTGGGATTTTTCCCTCTACCAGCTGTTCTGCAGACTCATTACTTGAGACACAGAAACCTTGAAAAGGCATGGATTCAACTAGAAAAGGGACAGAGTTGAGTCCCAAGCCCCACAGAGGGTAACCTGGACCAGATGGTTCCTGACAAGCATTATCAATAATCCCTAATGTAAGGAGGAAGGAGATGCACCATTTAAATCAGCTCTACATGTGGGTGTAAAGTGCTTATCAAGACATAAAGGGTTAATTTCAAAGTGGATGAAAACTCACCTCCACAACAATAGAGAATGAGAGATCAATAAAATGCAAAATTCCTGGATCACGCTAAGCTGTACGCTTGTTCTTTTTTCATGCAGACATTCTTTTTTTTTTAAACATCTTTATTGGAGTATAATTGCTTTACAATGGTGTGTTAGTTTCTGCTTTACAACAAAGTGAATCAGCTATACATATACATATATCTCCTCCCTCTTGCGTCTCCCTCCCACCCTCCCTATCCCACCCCTCTAGGTGGTCACAAAGCACCGAGCTGATCTCCCTGTGCTATGTGGCTGCTTTCCCTGTGCTATGTGGCTGCTTCCCACTAGCCGTCTATTTTACATCTGGTAGTGTATATGTGTCCATACAGACATTCTTAAAGCAACTTTCCCACCAAATCAAATTTTCACTTGGGGAGAGAATAGAGCACATAGGGAAGTATTCCTAATTAGGGAGAAAAATTCATTTTAAGTAGTCACTTAGCATTACAAAATAAGTAATGCATTCATCAGCAAGAGATAAGCCTATCACAGGAAACAAAGCAGGGCTTGCTATTTACTTGTGATCATTCAGAGCATCGGTTATACCTGTGTGACCCAGAGTGTGGGCTGCCATCTGAATGTGTGTCATATCCATTATGGAATCAGGCCAGGGAGGTTACATTTCTTCTTCAATTCACTCTTCTAGTAGTTATGCTAATAAGTTGCAATTTAGCCTCTCATGACTTTTCATTACATTTATAGGCATTATGTTCTCACAAGTGATGTTACACTAAACAGTTCATGTTTAAATCCATTAAAGGCACCTTGCATTTTTCACAGACGCACAGAAGGGGGTTGACATTCTCAACCCTACTTCTGATTGCTAAGTTAATTATTTTTCAATGACATGCCTGCTATACTGCCTTGAAGTTTTAGAAATCATCACATATTAAGCAGTTTTCAGAATATTGATTTTTTTTTCCAACCAAACTTCAGGGAAAATATATGTCTTCAAATTCTTACCTTACCCTTACCTTCATCTGGGTAGTTATCTCTCTCGTGATTAACTCACAGCAATAAATCCCTCTCTGATCTAGTCTTTCTTTTTCCCAGCAAGCATTATCATGACTACCCTGAAGAGGGTCACCATGACAAAAGCATGGGTGTGTGGCTGTGTATTGAAGACAGGCAGTGGTAAATCTCTTCATGAGTTTACATGGCTGATTCGAGGATAATCGTGATTCACTGGATAACATACTCCCCCAAATTGCAATTTTGAAATATGTAAAGAAGTAGGAACTGGGAAGGGAGTATTAGAAAGTGGGGAGAGACTGTATCCTTATTCTCTCTCTTAAACTATAATTATGCTCACTTGGTAACTTCTTCTAAAATTTTCTATTTGTGTGGATCTCTAAACAAGAGCCTGTAGCATTTCCAGTGTAAAATCCAAAATTCTTAAAAGTTGGTTTCAATACCTACTAAGTCCCACCACTTTTTAATTTGTTTTGAAAATATAATGTAACTGTATAATAGCAGGGGAAAATCAGTTTTTATCCATCATTCACAATCTGATCTTCCCAACTAAAATTATTTTACCTTTTCATATTTCCTACCGTGTTTGTACCAATTTATGCCATATGTGCGCACACACACACACACACACACAGGATATTTTCACAGTGAATAAAATGATACATACACTGTTATACACCTATATAATTTATATGCACATGTAATATACATATTATGGACATATATGTATATAATTTATATTTCTTAATTATTGGAAACATGAACATTATACACATGGTC
This sequence comes from Physeter macrocephalus, assembly GCF_002837175.3. NCBI lineage: Eukaryota > Metazoa > Chordata > Mammalia > Artiodactyla > Physeteridae > Physeter > Physeter macrocephalus. Next base: position 94,433,786 of record NC_041222.1, on the reverse strand, counting down.
ATTTGGAATTTGATATATGGCTATTTAGCTATCAATTATTTCTCTCATTCCTGTGACCACCTTTGCCTCTCATTTTGGTTTAATGGGCTATGCTTTCTAAACTTCAATTACTTCCTTGAGGAAAAAAAAAAGTCTGAATAATAATATCCACCCAACCTTGTTCACTGAAATATCAGGAACCCTTTAGAGAGTCAGTGTGAAAAACACTGTGAAGAGATAAACCATTTGGGATGCAAGGTGCTATGGTCATCTCCAAGGTGTCTGTATCTTACACTCCTCTCCAGGGAGATGTTTCTTCTCCAGGTGAGCTGTTTCTGCCATGCCCTCACATCCCATCAAGACATATCTCTCACTTCAAGACCCAGCTGGCAATTCAAACACCACCAGAGAGGCTTTTAAAATGCCTTCTACTATACACTGTCTATAACTTCAGGGGACACGTTCTCAGTGCCTTTGTGTCTGAGGGGAGGAGCTTGATGGAAAAGGGCTAAATTCTCATCTTTTATAGGGAAAAGCCAAAATACAATGCCTAAAACTACACAACAATAATAAAAATCAAGAATTAACATTATAAACATGTTATTCAAGACTTGTTAATACCAAGTGTAAAAGCTAAAAGAATGAAAAGCTATTGCCTATGAGTAATGGGCAATGGCACAAGGTAGGGCAGAGGAAACTTACTTTTATAATAATCTGTGTAGAATGATTTGATTCCTTAACCTATAAGCATATATAAATTTTATAAAAATACAAACTTTTAAAAACTTTTAAATTGGAAAAAAATGTTTATAAAATGTCTTGCACAGTGCCTGTTACATGCTTTGTGTTTAATCAAAAATGTATCATGTTTCAAATGAGAGACAGTGCTGCTTCAAAAACAAAACAAAACAAAACAAAAGCTTGACTCCTAATTGCTCTCATTTTGTAATGATCAATTTGACCTTCTCAGTCATGGCCTGTGTCCCAATAACCTGACTCCATCAACTAATCTTAACACATTAGCTCCAAAGGAAGAACTTGCCCCAAATGCTCTTAGTGACTGTGCTCTGGAATCCCATCATTTCATGGTTTTCAAGACTGTTCATCCGCTGATGAATTGCCTAATTTGTAACTCCAACCTTGAACTCTGCTGGAAGCTCCACATGCATGTAACGTGCACTCTATGACTTCACTTGGGAGTCTTGGAAGCTCAGACTCCATATGACTGAAGCTGAGCTGGGTCTCTTCCCTCAAACCTGCCTCCTTCAGTGTAACTGAGTCAGTAAATGACATCACCATAAACCTAGCTCGTGTTCAAGCAGGACACTTGAGACTCCACCTTGATCACACCCTCTCCATCACTTCTCACATCCAATTCAGAACCAAGTCATGTGAATCCTGACTTCAAACACAGCTGAGAGTGATATACTGCTCTTCACCTTTGTCACCAAGTTAGTCCACCTCCATTATAAGGGCTTTCTAACGAGTCTCCTTGCTTGTATGGTTTGCTCTTCTTCACTGGGTTTCCACACGCAGGCAAAGTGATTTCATAAACATAATCTGATCAAGTTATTCCCTTGATTAAACTATTCAGTGGGTTCCCACTGTCCTTGTAGGTCATTGGGAGCTTCTATCTTGAAACCGATACTTTCTCTTCATCTTGTACCACTCTCCATCATGTTCACTCTGTCCTGTCTGCCATACCGACCTCATTCCAGCTTCTCAAATGCAACAAGCCGTTGCCCCACTTTGGGGACTTTGCACACAAGACCACCATTGACTAAAAGATTCATCTAAGTGTTTGACAGCTAGCCAACTCCCATTTACCATTTAGGTTCCAGTTCAAATGTCCTTTCTTGAAAGCATCTTTCTCTGATGCACTGATATAAACTAACACCTACCAAAGTTTTCACCTTTATATTTATTTATGTGAATATTTGTTGGTTGAATCCTCTTCTAAATTGTGTTCTAGGAAGTCAAGGACTACTCCTATTTCGTTATTCAAGGATGGCACCTTGTAGGTGCTTAAGCGCTATTTTAAAGCATCTTCTGTAAAAGGTTAATTCATTAAAGAACTATAAAGTTAGACTGCAGAGAACTTGCCCATGGGCAATCTGTAGGGCTCTGGCTGGAAAAAAGTCCTTGGAAAACGACTCTTCTCACCCAACCTTCCAAACTCCACAGGTCGAAGGCACAGCAGGATTCTTGATGACTTACACAAACTCAGCTCAGGAGCGCCAGACCTTCTTCTTCCTTTGGCTCCACTCTCAAATAATATGAACTTTTCTTATTAAAAAGGAAAAGAGCATCTAAGGTATTTTATCCGGAGTATTTGTTCAGTGAAGTTTACACAGCTTGTGGAGAATTATTCAGCAGGAAATTAAACCTCCGTAATTCTGAATTTTCACTTTGCTTTTCAATTGGCAAAACTTCCTGGCAAACCACTCTCCCCTCTAGAACATTTGTAAGACCACATCCGCCACCAAAATGTGCTTTCTGAGCCAAATCACAAAACAGGTTAGACAGGACGACTCTCTGGAGGTCTGAGATACTGGGTCATAGATAGGCTATGAACACACCATGAGGGCATTCAGATATTGCCAGCAATTAATACCTAGGTTTTGCATGGTAATTTGAAGCTAATGAAGTACTCACACAAGATAACAGATTAACAGGGAAATGTCTTTTGTGTTATCCATGTGAATATGTTATCTGATTTGAGCCTCCCAATAATTTTTTTTTAAATTTATTTATTTTATTTATGTATTTTTGGCTGCATTGGGTCTTTGTTCAGGCTTTCTCTAGTTGCGGCAAGCAGGGGCTACTCTTCGTTTTTTGGCTGCATTGGGTCTTTGTTGCTGCATGCAGGCTTTCTCTAGTTGTGGCGAGCAGGGCTACTCATTGCAGTGGCTTCTCTTGTTGTGGAGCACAGGCTCTAGGCATGTGGGCTTCAGTGGTTGTGGCACTTGGGCTCAGTAGTTGTGGCTCACGGGCTCTAGAGCCCAGACTCAGTAGTTGTGGCACACGGGCTCAGTTGCTCCGCGGCATGTGGGCTCTTCCCGGACAGGGCCTCAAACCCGTGTCCCCTGCATTCACAGGCAGATTCTTAACCACTGTGCCACCAGGGAAGTCCCCCAATAATTTTATGAGACTGATCTTATAACTATTTTACTGGTGAGACGACTGAGCAACTTGGAAAGACTTAAAAGACTTGCCTAAGGTCACACAACTGGTACCCCAAACACAGAACTCAAAATTAGAGGTTCTGACAATTTTTTTTTTTTTAATTATCCCTTGGTACGTCTCTTCAGCAGGAATCATTACTTGGCTGTTTCATTTAGAGAAGAGAATTGACTTCATCTTACATACAAACAGTTTTAACAGAGAATGGGTTTATATGTTAAACAAACAAACAATTAGATCCTTTATGTACTAAGGAGAGCCAAGTTGATTTCGGCAGGCGGACTCTCAACCACTGCGCCACCAGGGAAGCCCTAGAAGGCTTTTGTACAGGGAATAATTGGACGACTATTGATCTTATTTCATTATCTATAAGACACCATAGATTGCTTCACTCACCATTATTTTTATTCATTTAGAAAGAAAAAAGAATACTGTGCCAATTAAATCAGGATAAACCAATGGTAAGATGAATCCCATTTTCAAAAATGTTTTTTAAAACTCTGTGCACTTAGAATCTATGAAATATACAAGAGAATATAAATCATATGACAGGAAAATGTTTGTTCCCCAGATATCTCTTTAGAAATTTGTATCTTTATGTTCCTTTTGTTAAAATCTTAATTTCAGCCTTCATCGTTTTTTGCCTAGACAATTAATATGCAAAACCTATTGTTTTACCATCTTAGTTCTCCTCTCTCCAATCCATTCTCAGTATTGCTGTTAGACAAATCTTCCTAAAGCACAGCTCTGACAATAACTTGCACGGATTAAAGATCTTCATTGATTTCCTACATACAGGATTAAATCCAAACTCCTTAAATGATAATCCAAGGCACTTTACAATTCACCCCAACTTACCTCTGCAGCTTCATATTTCATCATGTCTCAGTGTGTGTTTTACCCAAAGTCTTAGCTTCTCACCATTCTCCAAGACACCATACATGTAGAGGTGAACATTCTGTTTTCTCTCTCAGTATTCTTCTTTCTCAGTATTATTATTATCCCTCTCAGCCATAATTCTCCTTTGTTGGTAAACTCTTGTGCATTCTTCCAGACTCAGATCAAGTGAAATATCCTTTATAAAACATTCTCCACCCACTTCCAGGCAGCTGGGAGAGAAGTGTATGAGAGAATTGGTAATGATTTAGCCCAATTCACCCCTTTTACAGCTGAGGAAAAAGAGGCCCAAACAAGTAAAATATTTTGCCGATTATAAAACAAGTCGATGCAACGTTGGCATAGGAATTCATGGTTTCTCACTCCAAGTCCACTTTTTCCTCCACTTACATGGACATAAATGAAAGAATAGAGTGAAGGTAAAACCTAAGACCACAGCTGGTCAGCAAATCTCCATAGTTAACCTCCAGCAGGCTTTTTTGGTTTTGATTTTGCAAAAAGTAATTTAAATATTTTTATCATTGCTTCATATGATATGGAGGTAGGACAGGGAAAAATCACTCAGCTATTCTTATTATGCAGAAAATTTTCAAATAAACAAGTATAGGATGTTAAGACTGTCAATTAATTGGTGAGATTAGGCTTGACATTTTATTTTTATAAATATATATCTTTTTCTGAATGTGTCTGAGTCTAAGGTGGGCAAAAATAATTTTCTACTTTGGACTAATATATAAAGGTCTTTGAAAGTCTGTATTACTGACTTGTTGAATTCATGACATCCTACCCAGACCACCAGGAGGCAAAATGATGTTCTGAGAAGTCAATTACAAGTAGATTCAAATCTCTGTGCCCTTTTTTGGCTTATTTTATGTCTCAGAGTAATAATGCCTATGTCACAAAACATGGTGAGGATTAAATAAAATTTGTGTATTTCAAATGCCTATCACAGTGACTAACATAATTAAGGTTCAAGGAATGTTGGCTCCTTTATCTGCGTCCTACTGGGTGAGGTCTACATATGGTCGCTTTTAGGTTAAATCCATTGTTAAACCACCAATGTAGTTAAGGAAAATTTTATTTAATACATCTGAAAAAACACAGAGCTTTGGTATAAATTCCCCAGTGAGAGTAACGCCATCCTGTTTATATAATACACAGATGTGTTCACTTTAAGAATGGGGTGGGTGGCAGTGCCACCAAATGTCATAGCTTTTGGTTATTGACCCCCAGCTGAAAAATGGATCAGTTGGGCAAATAGAAGGAAGCAAACAAATGTACAACTATAAATATACACACACACACACCCAGAAATAGAGAGATCAAAGGCAGATTATAGCTACCCAGGAGAGACACCAAGAAGATTCGCACTGGGGTAGCAAGATCAAGGCACCCAGAGACCTATTCAGGACTTCCAACCATATCTGGAGAGAAATCAAAGGCTGAATCCTTGGCTATTGCATTTCAAAATAAATAAAGACTCCTCTACTTCCTTCACAAAAGATCAGCCAAGCTAAATTTATGCTTCAGAATATTACCCTGGGAGCTGTCCCTGGAAGAAACCATTTTAACCCTAATACTGCTCTTTGTTTTGAATCCAAGACTTCTGCCATTACCCACACAGCCATTAGCAGACAAATTAGAAAAGCATTCAATCAAAAACTATTTATTGAGCAAAACTGTGCAAAGTGCTGTACTACGGGAAGTGCCAGTCCCCAGAAATTATTAAGTATTATAAACTCCCTTTATTATTAGTTTCTTCTTTAGGGTTAAGCATTGTCTTCTTTCTTTTGAAGATCTTCCTTTAAGTGTCAAAATCCCTGGTATGAGGGTAAGACATTCGATTGACAACATCTTTCCAGAAGAGAACGGCTGACCTCTGAGAGCGTAGACTGGGAAGAGCTCATGAAACATATTAAAAGAGAAGAGGAAGGAAAGAAAGGTAGGAAGAGAACCAAGAAACAAGACTTCCTACTTTAGTGAAGTTATATATTGTGGGATATTGAGCTAAATTTAAAATAGATTTTATCTATATGCTAACTTCTATCAATTAATAGATCTTTGTGCTAAAGATTGTGAGTCCATTTCTGGACAAGGGAAGAGAGTTGGAACCCATAACGTGTATTTTGTAACCTTGCTGTTAGAGTTTGGAGCCAGAGTGTCTAGATTTGAATGTGGGCTTCGCCACTTACAAGCTCTGATCTATGCACATCACTGCACCTCTCTGACTTCAGTTTCTTTATCTATGAAACAAAATACGGGAAGATTATTATAATTGATTAGGGTACAGTTGCAAAATATTTAGCCTCTGACTAGATAATTTATTATCAGGTAGTATTAAGTGGCTTACAAAATCATAGGAAAGCTGGAAGAGCCAGCTCTTGGCTGACTTCCTGCAACACTTCCCAGTCCCCGGCATCACACTGCCTCTGCCATGATGGCAGCAGAGCTGTCACCGCCAATGAAAGAAGGTGCCATATAATGAAGCTGCCAACCAAAAACCACCATGCCTGTGACACAGCCCTACTCAGCAAGATGAATGTCTACCATCTGTTCTTTCCCCTCCTTAACTCAGTTCTGAATCAAAATCTCCCAGTAGTACTCTCATTGCTAGAATCCAAATCATATGCAGCCCTCTAGCTGGAAGGCAGTGTAAGACCCTGAGATGTTGGACTTACAGCACATCTAGTTTAGGAGGGCACTGTTGGCAGGGCAATTTGGGGCCTCCCCATAATTACTGATCCCCGTGAGGGTATAAAGAGCCAGACCCTGGGCTTCCCTGGTGGCACAGTGGTTGCGCGTCCGCCTGCCGATGCAGGGGAACCGGGTTCGCGCCCCGGTCTGGGAGGATCCCACATGCCGCGGAGCGGCTGGGCCCATGAGCCATGGCCGCTGGGCCTGCGCGTCCGGAGCCTGTGCTCCGCAAC
>NC_041222.1:94414826-94426710 GCF_002837175.3 Physeter macrocephalus | reverse complement strand
CCTGTGCTCTGCAACGGGAGAGGCCACAACAGAGGGAGGCCTGCATACCACAAAAAAAAAAAAAAAAAAAAAAAAAAAGAGCCAGACCCTTTGCCTCAAGGCAGGATATCTCTGAAGGTCAGCTCCAGAGGTCCTCATGTAATTGACTGAGTCCTTGGTTGTGACAGCCTCTCAGTTCAATTCCTTTCTCTGCCCAATCCTATGCCCTTTATTCTCCACAACTATTGATCTCATGGTCACTCCAATACCGACTTCCTGAATATGAATATTCACCTTAGAATCTGTTTCCTGCGGAACTCACCTAAGACAGACATGTTAGAAGTAGATGGAATAAAGGCTGAGTAAGTCAACTCTCAATATTCACCACAGCTTTTTTTATGAGTATGAAACGGTGTAATACATATGAAAAAAATCCCTGGGCTCTCACACACTGCCTGGCCCAGGGTGAGCCAATATATATTTGTTTAGTAATACTGGCTACAGCTAACATTTATTGAGCACTTACTACATTTCCAGATACTCTTCTAAGTTCTTTGCATAAACTAACTCATCTAATCCTCATAATAAGCTTAGGAAGTACTATTATCCATTTTATAAATGAGGTAAATAAGGCACAAACAGGTCAATTTCACAGAGACTGTAAGTGGCAGAGTTAAAATTTGAACCAAAGAGTCTAGCTTTAACCTACGTAGTTGAAGCCTACAGAGTCCGTAGTCTTAACCACTTTTCTGTAGTCTCTGCTTTGACACTTCAAAAATGTGATGGGAAGAGGAAAAGGGGACAAGGGATTTTTACTGGGGCCTGTGGGAGGCTAAATAATGGCCCCCTTAAATGTCCATGTCTGAATCCCTGGAATCTGTGATTGTGTGACATTATATGGCAAAAGGGACTTTGCAGATGTGATTAAGTTAAAAATGTCGAAATGGGGAAATTATGTTCACATTTAAACATAATTTAAAGCCCACCTAGATTATCTAGGTGGGCTTTAAATGTAAACACACGCGTCCTCAAAAGAGAGCGGCTGGGCTTCCCTGGTGGCGCAGCGGTTGAGAGTCCGCCTGCAGACGAAAGAACTTAAGAATAGGTAGGAAAAAAAGAAACTGAAATGGACGGGGAATCGTCACAGGCCCTGAAGTGGATACACAGCCCAGGTATGATATGCAAGAAGACCCTGGACTGAAATTTTGAAAACCAGCTCTCAACTGTCCTAACTGCATAGCTTCAGGTATATCACTTTTCATTTCATAATTGAAGTTAATAGAGTAAAATCAGAGGTCTCAAGTTGGCAGCCAATTTCTGTCTGCAAATAATTTTTGTTTGGTATTTTAAATATTTTTATTAGTCCCTAACATTTAAAAAAATCAGAAGATCTCACATAAAAATCCCTTAAAAAGGGCTTCCCTGGTGGCGCAGTGGTTGGGAGTCCGCCTGCAGACGCAGGGGACGCGGGCTCGTGCCGCGGTCCGGGAAGATCCCACATGCCGCGAAGCGGCTGGGCTCGTAAGCTATGGCCGCTGAGCCTGCGCGTCCGGGGCCTGTGCTCCGCAACGGGAGAGGCCACAACAGTGAGAGGCCCGCGTACCACAAAAAAAAAAACCAAAAAAAGAGAGTGGCAGAGAGGATGCTAACACAGAACAGGAGAAGACGGGGTGATGATAGAAGCCGAGATTGGAATGATGCAGCCACAAGGCAAGGAATGATGGCAGCCACCAGAAGCTGGAAGAAGCAAAGAAAAGATTCTCTCCTGGAGCCTTGGGAAGGAACCAGCCTTGCTGACACCTTGATTTTAGCCCTGTAAGACTCATTTCAGACTCTGGGTCTCCAAAACTGTAAGAATAAATATATTTGTTTTAAGACAGTAAATTTGTGCTAATTGGTTTCAATAGAAATAAGAAACTAACACAGGGTCATAGAAAATTATGGTATTTGCAGTATTACGTGGAAGCATCTACTGGAAAATTAGGAGTTAAACCTGCCTAGTGATTTCAGGGTCATAGAAAATTATGGTATTTGCAGTATTATGTGGAAGCATCTATTGGAGAATTAGGAATTAGACCTGCCTAGTGATTACAGGTTAATAGATAGAATCTAATGGACTCTGAAAATGCTGACCTTGGGCTTGAGGACTCCCTTCCACCATCTACTTCATTACATGGGACAGTTGCCAGGTGGGGAATGAGACCAGAAATGTAATAAAGGTGTACTTTGTCATCAGTATTAATAGGTAAAGCTTCTCTTCTCCCCAAATAGGCCAGGTCAACTAGTAAATAATACAGGACATGATTCATACTTAATTTTCAGAGTAGCTTTTTCTGTGTTCCACCTGATAAGTAGCCTTACACATAGTCAAAACATGAACCAGAGTTGAGACCCACATAAATCCAAATATGAGACAGACAAAGCCAGCTCCCATCTGCTAATCATCTGTCAGAGGGTGGGAGAAAAAGATGGAGGTCCCCCATCCAAAGGCCATTAAAACCTTCCTTTGAAAACAGAAAATGTCTTCCAAATTTAGAGAGCCTCACTCTATCTCTGCATTCTTAGCCCCCGAGCCAAGCTCCTTAAGTCCTTTCTGGAACAAAGTGGATATACGATAATAAATATAATTAATAGTTCCCTTTATCTTCACTGTCTAGTTATAAACAGGGTTGGCAACAACAATGGTGTGAGTCAGGAAGTAGAAGAAATGGTCAATTTCTGAGTAATTTTAAATAACCATCTCAAGGATAACTGCAAATAAGGTGATCTAGAACCAGTGCTTCTCAAACTATTGGTGGTGAGAGAACAATTTTATTTAAAATCTCCAATACATCATGGTCCAATAACCTTGTAAATTCAATCAAAACGAATTACTGAAAAAGTGTAAGTAAGAAAAGATGTACGAAATGCAAGCCTAATTTATTTTACTTACTAAATAAAACAAACATAAAATTACTCTTTCAAAAGGCTATTAAAGTTTCTGAAAAATTAATCTTAATTTCTGTACTTATTCTGTCACCAATTGGTAACAAACAGTTCAAGGATGGACATCAGGCCACAGAACACACGTTGAGAAGCTCTGGTCTGTACTACCAGTCTCTAGGTTAAAATTTTAAGTAAATTTACTGCTAGATCCAACAAGCAAGATGCAATTCTCTAATCTCAGCTACCTTTCTAGGTAACTTTAGTCAAGTGTGTTTCTCATTAACTCACTGTGCTAGCTCTGAGCAGTCTCCATAGTTTTCTTTGAATAATGGAGATATTTCTGTATACCCTAAATAAGGATGTTTGCTATTTCTACAATTTTTAAACTACCTTGGCTTCATTCTTAAGTTCAGAGCATCCTGAACTCCTTGGAATATTGGAATTGTGGAAGGCTGAAATACTGATGATTTAAACAATTCAGAACTGTAGGCCGATAGGGTGATTTTGTGAAAAGAAGGAGAGCTGAATTACTCGAAGGCCTGCACACAAAAAAGTTCCATTCTCCAATTGTTTCACAAAATAGAGTATAAAGGAAATCTACATGAGATCCACCGTATTTCTTCTTAAAAGGAATATTACAGAGGTACCAGCCCAGCCCACTGATTCAGGATCTTTGTTAGTGAAACCTAAGAATTCACATTTCAAATTAAACAATCCAACTAGTTTTTAGATGTACAGAGGCTTAAGAACTGGTGCATTCGTTTTTCAAAAGTGCATTTATAGCACAAAATTCTTCTCTTCTAATAAAATACAATTAAATTCTCTCTTTTTTCTTTCTTACATTCTTTTAGAGCTTCATAACTACATCATATTAGTGTTAGAGCTGATGTTTTTACATTTCATCTTCTTTCAATTAGAGTAGCTAGGAATATTTTGAAAATAAACACTTTTTAAAATTGTTTTGTAATCTTTATTACAGAAATTGCTTGGCAGGAAAAATGTGAGATACACTTCAGGGGAAGAGGTGTAATGACTGGCTTTAAGGAAAATGACACTCGTCCTAGAATAGCTTGAAGTCATTTGGGATTCATTTATTTCTGGCTTACTGGGAGAACTGATCAAATGAATCTAGAAACTGAGTTATCAGCACAAAGCCTCTACAGAGTAACTAGTTCTGGAAATTCAGACTGATGGGAGCCTTAAATCACAGAATAATTTCACCCCACCTTTCTGAGACCCCATGATCCAAAAGGGCATGTCGTTATGTTCACATCCCAAACTCTCAAGTCACTTGAATTTACTGGGAAATACTGAGGTGTTGTTATTTTCATTTTACCCTTTCCTTGCTTCAAAACAATATGATTACATAAGAATTATGTTTCTGGGATCAAGATGGCATGATTTTCAGGGAAGAAGCAGGACCAAAAAGAGAATAATTAATTGAATGACTATTATGTATCAAATATTTTATAGACATTATTTCATTTAATCCTCATAATTCTGCAAAGGATATAGGATCTCCTCTTAATAAATAAGAAAGTGAAAGATCAGTGAGGGTAAGGAACAAACCTGAAATCCCACAGCACGTAAGTGACAGAGACAGAATTACACCCAGCTCTACCTTACTCCGAAGTCTGTGTGGGTCCATCACACAGCAAGGCTTCCTAAGCAAGATTGGTTTTACAAGTGTGCCTTTGCCTCAGCAATGCTTATTCTTGCATAGGTTTGGGAGTCTATCGTTCACTACCTATGCTCTATCCAGAATTAAACTGCCTAGGTATAAAACAGCTTAGATACAATTGCAAAGGATGGGGTACCAGGGAAATCAACACAGTGAATTTACACCAGATGTCAGCCAACAATCTGTTTTAGCCATCAGAGGCCAATAAACATACCTGACATTCAGCTATATAGCTTCATTCCACAATGGCAATTCCCTATCATCCCACTAAATGAAAGAACACTGGTAGAAAGAAGGCTTTCTAAGTCAATGAGGTTGAGTTTTTGGATTTTTCCACTCGAATCCTCTCTATTTCATGAGGCCAGATAAATCCTGAGATACTGGTCCTATCTCAGAGCAAGGAGCACTACAGCTGGGAAAAAAAGAGATCACCTAATACTTCTTATTTTTCCACTGAATAAATTCAGGCTTCAGGACATGAAATGAGTGAGTTCCTTGGGTGTCATATGCATTGATAAGATAGTTCTCAGATATGCAAAACCTGAACGGCCCTTAAAACTTCACTCTGTCTTAAAGTCTTGTGTTGGCTGCCTTACAAAGATAAGCTTCTTGTCTCTAATGGAGCCAAGCAAGAGAAATGGAATCAACCAACACAATCTGATTCCTTTTAAATAAGAGTTGGCAAAAAATACTTCTTTAAGCCACAGGTATTCCTAAACATCAAATATCTCTTCTTGTTTCCCCCCGCCCCCACAGAACACAAAAGTGTACCAAATTGTATTTAATAAACCAGTTTTCAATTCCTTATGAATAAGGTATGACAGCTAATGACAGTTTCTGAGCAGGATTAAAGAAGTATACTTGGTCATTATAGTTTTAACCAGACTAATGATCTGTTGCTATAGATAGCTGTCATGCAGAGAAATATATGTTTTTCTATCAGGTTCCTTGAAAAAGTATGTAAATATCTCCCCCCCAATTTCCCTATTGCCATCAATTACCTGCCTCAAGGATGTAGGGGAAATGGTGCCAGCCAATAAATTGTTACGTTTCCTCTCATCTTTCCCTCTTTTTCTTGACCAACAGAGCCCAGGAAAAGCCCATTTTATGCTCAAATGTTACAGTTTTCCTCAATTAGGAGGTTTTATATTGTTGTTATTATTTTTCAGTGAGTTTTGGAGGCTTTATCTTTTTAGAAAAGTAATACACTAAGTGCAATGTGGTATCCTAGCTTAGATCATGGAATAGAATAAGAACATTAGTTGATCAACTGGTGAAATACAAAAAGAATCTGTAGTTAATAGTAATGTACAAACGTTAACATTTTAGTTTTAACAAATGTATCACAGTTTTATAATATATTAACATTAAGAGAAACTGGGTGAAGGTTACATAGGAACTCCACTTTCTTTGCAACTTTTCTGTAAATCTAAAATTACTCCAAGTTAAAAAATTTATTTTTTCAAAAAAATATATATTTATTACAGAAAATTTAGAAAATACAGATAAGCAGAAACATGAAGAAATCATAGCTCAAAGATGACTTGCCAAAATTTTTTGGCACTTCCAGATTATTTTCTATGAAAAAATATCTTTAATTCAAACTGCATGTATTATCTTCAAATACAGTTTTTACTTAATAGTATGTGTAAGGATATCTATTTGTCAAATATTAATTTAGAACATGCATTCTTTCAACATTCAATCATATTGACTATTTCCTACAATATGTCTGTATGGTGTTACATTGTTCAGATCTATCTTAAATTACTGAAATATTGAACAACTATAAAATTTTTATGTTACTATCTTTTTATTCTTTAAAAATATGCTGTGAGGGCTTCCCTGGTGGCGCAGTGGTTGAGAGTCCTCCTGCCGATGCAGGGGATGCGTGTTCGGGCCCCGGTCCGGGAAGATCCCACATGCCGCGGAGCGGCTGGGCCTGTGAGCCATGGCCGCTGAGCCTGCGCGTCCGGAGCCTGTGCTCCGCAACGGGAGAGGCCACGACAGTGAGAGGCCCACGTACCGCAAAAAAAAAAAAAAGATAAATAAAATAAAAATAAATAAAGATTAAAAAATAAATAAAATAAAAAATAAAAAAAAATATGCTGTGATAATATATTGAGGCCAAATTTTTATTTACCGTAATAATTATTGTCTTAATAAAAGTTCCCATAAAATTATTATTTGGATTAACATATATGCCAATTTTGAAAAGAAGTATATGAGAATGCTCATTTTGCTATATTCTTTACCAGATTAAGTATCATTATTTTAATATGAAATAAATTTAAAATACTTTTCAATTCAACAGGCAAAAAATGTTATATTATGCTTTTAACTTAAATTTCTTGAAAATACACTGAGGTTAGACATATGTTAGTATGTTTACTCTCCATTAGTACTTTTTCTTCTGTATTTTCTGGGTAACCTTTTCACATTGTATACTGGAGTATTTATCAATTTGATTACTGATTTGTAAGATTTATATATATATATATATATGATCCTTTCGCTAACACATGTGACAAATATTTCCTATAGGGTATTATTTGTATTTTATTTATTTTTGGTTATTTTGACATGTATAAGCTGTTTTTGTCTAAGCAAACTCATTTTCTCCTTTATGCTTTCTGCCTTTATCATGCTTTAAAAAATTCTCATCCACTTCAAAAATATATTTACACATATATATATGCATAGGCACAATATTTTTCTAGTTGTGTTTTGTGAGAATTCTTTAACATATATGTCTTTAATACTTCCATCTGGAGCTTATCTAAATGTATGAGATAGGAACATCCCAAATGAGTAATCTAGCATCAATCTGAAATATCACCTTTTGAAAATATTAAATTCTTACATATATTTATGTCTATTTCTTGACTTTTTATTGTATCTCCACTGATACATCTATTGAAATAGTTACTATAGGTTGTTAGGTTTTAACACTTTCTGGCACTACTTTCTATAATTCATTCTTCTTTATCAAAATGTAGGTCCCTCTTTTCATACTTTCAATGCATCTAGATGAAGATTAGAAGTATTTTACAAAGTTTCAACAAAACCTTATGGAATTCTGATGAGAATTGAATTACATAAATATATCAGTAAAAACAGGGTGGATACCTTTACCATTTAGATCTTCCTAAGATGACAGTATGAATTTCCACTTTAGTTTTTTCTAAATCCTTATTAATGTATACTCAATAAAGTTACATATTTTTCTTCACGTAATTCCAAACCAATTTTAAAATCTTTTCTCGTTGGCATGAATTGGATTTTTGCCCATTTTATTCATAACTATTTCTACTCCTGTCCTCATGCCATCTTACCTCTGCTAGAAGCAAGACTGATCCCTTGTAAAGGAAAATCAAATCATGTTATTTGGAGCAGCCAAATAACTTACTGTCCATTAGAATCAGCAGGAGCATTTAAAATACTAATGCTCAGACCTTACCCTGAACCCACTAAGCCAGAACATCTGGGCGTGGCATAGGGTATCACTACTTTTTAAAGTCCCCACATTCTGCCAATGGGCAGCCAACAATTGTCCCCAAGTAAAAGCCAAAGTCTTACATCCACGGTGCTTCTTAAACTTTAATACGTCTGAGAAATGCCTGAGGACCTGGTTAAAATGCAGGCTGTGATTCAATGGGTCAAGGTTAGATTTTGCATTTCTAACATGCATTCAGTGAGGGCTGAAGCTGCAGGTCCTGACATCAGACCTGTGTGGTCTAAGGCCTCCTGTGTTCTGGTTCCCTGCTCTTTGTCTCGTGTCCTCTACTGCTCTCCCCTTCCTCATCCCACTTCAATAGCTTCTCACCATCACACACACACACACACACACACACACACACCCTTCTGCAACTTCAGCATTTACACTGGTTGTTCCCCCTACCAAAAAATCCCCTTTCTCTAGCTGCTGTTGATTACCAAGCACTACTGAGGAGGTGAGTGGACCCCAGGCCCTTTCCACCTCTTACTCTCAGTAATTTGTACATCAGTTAATTTTGTTGTTTACTATGCAAAATTAACTGTACATTCATTAGTGAATTTCATCTGTGTTTCTCATCATCTGTCTTCCCTCTGCCAAAATGTAGTCTGTATATTATAATGATTTGGTAAAATAAACAGATTAAGTAGCATGGACATTGGGTTTTCCTTAATGTTTTGTTTTGTTTTGTTTTGCTGTACGCGGGCCTCTCACTGCCGTGGCCTCTCTCGTTGCGGAGCACAGGCTCCGGACGCGCAGGCTCAGCGGCCATGGCTCACGGGCCCAGCCGCTCCGTGGCATGTGGGATCTTCCCGGACCAGGGCACGAACCCGTGTCCCCTGCATCGGCTGGCGGACTCTCAACCACTGCGCCACCAGAGAAGCCCTTCCTTAATGTTTTGAAACAAAAAATCATAAAATCTTCAGGATTCCAACACCCTTCTGAAATATTTTCAGTCT
Organism: Physeter macrocephalus; assembly: GCF_002837175.3. Classification (NCBI taxonomy): domain Eukaryota; kingdom Metazoa; phylum Chordata; class Mammalia; order Artiodactyla; family Physeteridae; genus Physeter; species Physeter macrocephalus. The sequence continues at coordinate 94,417,670 of NC_041222.1, read as the reverse complement.
CTTCTATAAATTAAAGTTATTTTCCTTGTCTGCTTGTGTAATGGCTGGGTATCCTTCTCGGATCAACAGTCGGAGGATAGGTTGATTGACAAAACTGCCAAGCCAGTTCTCAGGGTCTAGGCAGCTTATACACTGTGCACTTCTGCTTCTTGATACATTTATACACCACTGAGATTTTTTAAAATGGAGCTGGAACTCCTCACCACCCTGTCCTTTGACAGATCCCACTCTCTCTGACCTCTTTTCTTCCTTAAGACTGTCCTTAACATTTTTTTAAATCTAATATTTCATATCTACAATACATGGGGTGAAAAAAGAAAATGTTGAGATTTACTGAGGGTTTCACACCTTGGTAAGTCATTGTCCTATTCAGTAGCACCTGTTTCATATATAATACATAGCGCTAAAATGCATATCCTGAATGCCCATTAAGTTTTAAACAATGGCGTTAGGAAAACAAAGAATCAACAGGGGTCAGTAAATTGGCTTTCCAGTTAAATAGTGCATTTTGGGTAAAACGATCAACGATCTAGTCTGTGAAGTTTAATCATAACATAAATACCTGTGGGTGCTATCTAACCTTGAACATAGAAAAGGCAGCTAACTGTCACTAGAGTTTAAGACGGAAAGCTGAAATCACCAGTAGGTTAACCTAAGCTCAGCACTGCTTGTTTCTCTAACTTGACTGAGAGATCTGGTCTTTTTAAGCCATGAATCTACATTGTGAGCAGCAAAGGTTCAGAGACAGGTTTTGTGTAAGTTTCACCATAGTGATTCTCCCCAGAAGCCCATAGATGAAATAATTTAGAAATTCTTTTTTTTCTCTCTCAATGTCCACACTGACCCTAACTCTCTCCATCAGGCCAGGCATTTTCTTTCTCCATCAGAAGATCTGTAAACACTGAGTCATTTGTATGGATAATTTTCCTTACATGTTGTTTCATTTTTTTAACCGGGAAAAAGTAAAACCACAATTTAAACCAGTAGCAGCAGCCCAGAATTAATGAAAAACTAAAGGAGAAAAAAATCGAGAATATGAGAAAATCTGCAGTGACAAATAGCCCCACACAGGGTAGCGGTGAAGGGAGAAGGATGTTATGAAGAATTACAAACAGAGGCAAGAACTATTTTTAAAAGAATCTTATGAAACACCTTATAATTCATTTTGATTGTCTCTAATTTTAGATAAGAAGTCAATGTGAGATTCATGGCATTTTGGTCAGAAAATTGTGTGAGAGTTAAGGCCAATGAATCTGGACACATTCCATCCTTAACCTAGGAAATAATTAAAGATATGGACACCCACACACAAATTTGATCATATGACTGTCATTGTAATAGAAGGTAATAGCTAAATTAATAAAAACATTTATTCTGGTCCACTGGGTTTTTGGAGAATAGGTGTACATGATAGATGTTGCAGGGGCTTGTGGCTCAAGATAAAAATAGAAAGTAGTAAAGAAAGTGTTTCCAGCTACTGGCAGTAAGAAAGATCAGTGTCTGATTTGCAACCCATTCCCCTAACAACATGCTGAGATAGAGAATTACTCAGCCCCTTCCTATTCTAAAAGACCTTTTCAGAATGAATATATTACGTTGCATCTCATGAAATTGTTTTTGAACTTCAAATGTTTTTGATTTTTAGATGACAATTCCATAAGATTTAACCTGGTAGACTGGGGAAGAGGAAGTAAAAGGCGGAACAAAGTACAATTTGGGGGGTCATCAGTTCCCATAGCCATCCTCCAGGGAACCATATAGTACATCAAAACTGTTTGGGTTGGGTCAACACCCAACTACCGCCTGCAAAAAAACAAAACAAAAGAACTCAACCAACTAATCTGATAGGGAGTTCATTATTGTAAGCAGGAATTTGATAATATAGGAGTTAGGCTAATATTACAATAATGTAATTGGAGCCAATCCTAAGCAAAATTGTGTAAAAAGAAAAGAAAATTAAGTGTGATCATGGCTATGGGGGAATTGATAGCCCTGGGTTGAATCCTAAGTCTGCAGTCAATGTCTGTGTCTTGTATTTTTCAGCCTATGATCAGCACCCCAATCAGAGCCTATCTACCCCATCTTCTCATAATGGCCTAGAGAAAACTATGCCCTCTCAAATCTTGCAACTGTTAGTCCTAGCTATTCATTAGATGCATTTTAGGACTGTATTCCTATTAGTCTTACTAATTCTAAATGAATAATAGGAATACAGTTGACCCTTGAACAGCATGTGTTTGAACTGCACAGGTCCACTTGTATGTATATTTTGTTCAGTAGTAAATAATACAGTACTACATGATCTGTGGTTAGTTGAATCAGCAGATGCGGAACCACAGACACCAAAGAATCACAGATATGGAGGGACAACTATAAATTATAGGCAGAGTTTTTACTACATCTCAGAGGGTTGGCACCCTACCCACTGCATTGTTCAAGAGTCAACTGTATTTGCCTTGCAGAAAAACCTGTATTTTAATAAACAATTATCCCTCCATTCAAAATAGGAAGGTCTAAAGGTTGAATTCCAAGAACTGGTGAAGATTTTGAGGATGAAGTTTAGTCCTCTAAAAAGGGAACCCTCTTGCACTGTTGGTGGGAATGTAAATTGATACAGCCACTATGGAGAACAGTACGGAGGTTCCTTAAAAAACTAAAAACAGAACTACCATATGACCCAGCAATCCCACTACTGGGCATACACCCTGAGAAAACCATAATTCAAACAGACACATGCACCCCAATGTTCAGTGCAGCACTATTTACAACAGCCAGATCATGGAAGCAACCTAAATGCCCATCAACAGACGAATGGATAAAGAAGATGTGGTACGTATATACAAT
>NC_041222.1:94413111-94414640 GCF_002837175.3 Physeter macrocephalus | reverse complement strand
GAGGGGGAAGGGTAAGCTGGGGCAAAGTGAGAGAGTGGCATGGACATATATACACTATTAAATGTAAAATAGCTAGCTAGTGGGAAGCAGCTGCATAGCACAGGGACATCAGCTCGGTGGTTTGTGACCACCTAGAGGGGTGGGATAGGGAGGGTGGGAGGGAGGGAGACACAAGAGGGAAGAGATATGGGGACATATGTATATGTATAACTGATTCACTTTGTTATAAAGCAGAAACTAACACACCATTGTAAAGCAATTATACTCCAATAAAGATGTTAAAATATATATATATATATCTCCACATCACCAAAAATGGGTTATACAATTAGTAGGATTTCAATACATTTTTAGTAACATAAAAAATAAATATTTATATATATATATAAAAAAAAGATTAGTCCTCTAAAAAAGCACACTTTTCTATAATGGGCCAGATAGTAAATAATTAGGTTTTCTGGGCCATGTGGTCTCCATTGCAATTACTCTGCTCTGCACTGTAATGGGACAGAAACCAGCAACAATGTCTAAATAAGTGAGCATGGCTGTGTTCCAATAAACTTTATTTATGGACACTGAATTTAAATTTCATATAATATTTATGTGTCATGAATGATTCTTCTTCTTTTTTAACTATTTTATAATGTAAAACTCCTTCTTAACTCATGTGGTCGTATAAAAACAGATGGCAAGAAAGATATGGCCCATGGACCATAATATGCTGACTAGAACTCAAAATTTACCACATTAACAACTGCCATACCACTTAGCCAAATGCAACTTCTCCTTGTATTTTTTTTCAGTATAAGTAGGAAAAAAAAGGAGAAGAAGGAGGAGATTATATATATATATATGTATATATAGACAGAGGAGGATAAGAAGAAGAAGAAGAAAAAGGAAGAAGGAAGGAAGGAAAAGTGGAGAGAAGAGAAGAAGGTAAGGGAAGGAAAGTAAGGGAAAGAGAGGGAAGGGGGGAAAATACTCCAGAGAGCAAGAAAGTTACTCACGTTTCTTCTCTTGGTCATGGGAACTTGTCCTGGTTTTGATCACTAGTTGCACAACTAGTTACACTAGTTGATACTCTGGTAGATGAATGTAATCTACTGCTCTTTTCCAGTCTTTGTATCAAAAAACTGCACTTATATTTGCTATTCCAACTGAAACACTCACTGCCCATTGAAAGCCACTGACCTCCTGCTAAGTGAAGTAATCTGCGATAACTTGGCATGGTGTGACAGGTTGGTTCAGATGTTAGTTCAGCTGACCACTAGCTGAACTATCTTGAGTAAGGTCATTAATCTCTAGATAGTTCTCATTTTAGAAACAGGATAGTGATGCTCAAAACAATCCATGTAACCATACTAGGGTGGACCAGCTGAATCTCAGCCCTGTTAATTCTCTAATTAAAAAAAAATTACAGGGCTTCCCTGGTGGCGCAGTGGTTGCGCGTCCGCCTGCCGATGCAGGGGAACCGGGTTCGCGCCCCGGTCTGGGAGGATCCCACGTGCCGCGGAGCGGCTGGGCCCGTG
>NC_041222.1:94396490-94412901 GCF_002837175.3 Physeter macrocephalus | reverse complement strand
AGGCCCGCGTACCACAAAAAAAAAAAAAAAAAAAAAAAAAAAAAAATTACAGTGATAGTTAAATGAAAGAATTGTATAGTAAAATTTCTAGAAAAGTAGAGTTGTTTAATAAATTAGTGTCATCGTACTGTCTTGTTAAAAGAACACATAAAAGTATGATATTCTACAAGCAAGGATATACTAGAAGTGAAATTCCTGTAACCAGAGAGAGTATTGAATATTGTTTAGGTCGACTGTTAAGCTAGCCAGTAAGCAGAGTAAACTCCTATTTCTCAAAACAGTGTTAATGTTAATAATGGTGTTTTCAGAAATGGAGAAGTAAATTATACAGAGCCATATTGGAGGGTCATTTTCATAAGACATGCAGAGGAGAGAGGAAATATCAATGCCTGCCAATTGCTTTGGATTTTTATTAAAATTGGCAAGGAATTCTTATTTGAAAAGAAATAAGACATAGCATCAAGTAAATTTGTGGTTTTAAAGAGAGAGAATAAGAGTGAAGACAATCTTGTTCATTTTCCTGGAAGCATTATAACTAATTTGGCTCTTGATTTGTATTAGAAAAAAAGTACTAAACACAAGGTAGTTCATATCTGTGAGTCATAGGAAGTTCTGTAGTTCAGGGAAATTATATCAAGTAATTTTATGATCTGCTGGGCAGTAATTCCATTTAATAAAGACACAGACGTATGCTTTGCCACATAGAAAAACGTTTTCAAGTGTTTTCATCATAACTTTGGTTGGTGTTTAGATTTTAGTTCTTCTGGCCTATTTTTCATTTATTCCTACAGCAAATTAAACTTTTATAGGATAAAAAAATAACCTTTATGGAAAAGCCACTTTACTTAGTTACCCAAATTTGTAACCACATCCCAGAGCTATAATCCAAGCCAGGGACTCATATCCATTGACGGGTTGTTTAACAACTTGGAAAACATCTTGCATATAAGTACTTCAGTTCAAAGAAAAGCAATGCCTAGGTATACCATTTGGGAAAGAAAGCAGTGTCTTCTTTACTAAAAATCATAAAACCAAACAAAACGTCTAGTAAAAAAATTATATTACACAGTGACTCTAATGCCTTAGGATAAATGATGCTTACCTCAGGGAATAAAAACACACTACTCATCATTACAATGTTATACCAAAGACAATAAATGAGCAATTAAACCTGTATGACCACAACTACCAGTTTTACCTATAGCATATAAAGAGCTTGGAAGTTGTCACTCCCATCCTTACAACAATTAAAAGGTAAACAGACTGAAAACCAATGTCTTTTCTTGGATGCATAAGACAAGTTTCATGGCAAACTGCCACCACAAAAGCTGGAGAAACAGGTGACTGCAGATAATTACATCTGACATCTGCTTGCCCTGAGCAGAAGTCTCTGGAAGCTAAATGTAGACTAGCATGAAAGAGCAAACTCCTGGAAGCCAGTCTTAGGGGATGCCACACTTTCCTGGGCTTTATTTTCAAGACACACATAAGGTTCTTAATGTGAAAATCCAAGAAAGATGGTTATATCAGAGGTCAAGAAAGAATAAACATAGTGAAATTCACCCAGGACCTTCTCCATAACAAGGTCTATTCTCCAGAACGAAAAACGTTACCAGGGCCTTATCCCCTGTAGAATAAGGTCATTTCTCTGATTCAAGCCTCCTCTAGACTTACTCTCTAAACTAAAGAGGAAGAAGCTAAGGAACACGGGTGAAGGTCACAGCCCGAGGAGACAGGCCAACGAAAAGACTGAGATTTAATCATAAGATTAAAGAGTGCTTCCTTTCCCCCATACCTTACACAATACCAATAAGTCTCTAGTATAATGGCAGTGACATGGTAGTATAAAACAACTCAAAGGGCACTAAGACATAGACTTTATCTAAGATAGAGTTCTTAGGGAAACCCAGAGAAAACAAGGGAGACACAAACAAGGACTTTGAATCCTCTGACACCAACAGTTAAAGAAAATATTAAACACAACCCAATGCATACCCAGATTAACATAAAAGCTCACACTAGAGGCCTAGTTACCTCAGTTTTGATTACTAGACAAATTTCTGGCTTTCAACAAAAAATTAGAAAGCATGCTAAAAGGTAAGAAGAGAGAGAGTCAGAAGAGAAAATGCATGCATTAGAATCAGATTCGGACATGACTCAGATTTTGGAATTATTACATAGGGAATTTAAAATAATTATGATAAAAGTAGACAACATGTAGGAACTGATAGGTAACAGAGAGATGGAAACTCTAAAAAAGAATCAAAGGGAATACTAGACATCACAAAAACTCTACCTAAATGAAGAATATTTTTCATGGGCTGATTGGTAGACTACACACAGCAGAGGATAGACTCGCTGAGCTTAAAGATAGGTCAATAGAAACTTCCCAAACTGAAATGTAAAGAAAAAAGAAAAAATAGAATATCAAAGAGGATCTAAATAAATGGAGAGGTATTTCATGTTCATGGACTGATAGACTCAATAGTATTAAAATGTCAGTTCTTCTCAACATCATCAATAGATTCAACACAATCCCAATCCTAGAAAATTATATTTTAGCTATCAACAAACTGATTTTAAAGTTTATACGGAAAGGCAAAAGGCATAAAATAACCAACACAATTCTTAAAAAAAAAAAAAGTTGAAAGACACACATGAGCCTATTTCAAAAGTTACTATAAAGCTACAATAGGGCTTCCCTGGTGGCACAGTGGTTGAGAGTCCGCCTGCTGATGCAGGGGACACGGGTTCGTGACAACGCATCAAAACAAAGCTTAGGGGCTTCCCTGGTGGCGCAGTGGTTGAGAGTCCGCCTGCCGATGCAGGGGACACGGGTTCGTGCCCCGGTCCGCGAGGATCCCACATGCCGCGGAGCGGCTGGGCCCGTGAGCCATGGCCGCCGAGCCTGCGCTCCGCAACGGGAGAGGCCGCAACAGCGAGAGGCCCGTGTACCGCAAAAAAAAAAAAAAAAAAAAGCTACAATAATAAAGACAATGTGGTATCTGCTGAAAAAAGACAGATCACTGAAACAGAATAAAGAGAGCAGAGATAGGCCACACAAATATAGTTAATCTTTGATGAAGGTACAAAGGCAGTTCAATGGAGAAAAGATGCTCTTTCAACAAAGGTTGCTGGAACAACTGGACATCCATATGCAAAAATTTAAAAAAAAAAGAAACATAGACCAAAACCTTACACCTTCTCACAAAAATTTACTCAGATGGATCATAGATCTAAATGTAAAATTCAAAACTACAAAATGTCTAGAAGAAAACATAGAAGAAAGTATAAGTGGTCCTGAGTTTAGTGGTTTTTAGGTACAAAATAAGAAAGTGTGGTCCATGAAAGAAAAAATTGATAAGTTGGACTTTTTATTAAAATTAGAATCATCTGCTCTGTGTAATACAATGTTAAGAGAATGAAAATACAAACCACCAACTGGGAAAAAAAATATTTTCAAAACACATATCTGATAAAGTACTCGTAGCCAAAATATGCATAGAACTGTTAAAATCAACAATAAGAAAATAAACAACCCAATTAAAAAATGGACAAAAGATCTGAACAGGCATCTCACCAAAAAAAATATACAGATGGCAAAAAAGTATATTAAAGATGCTGAATGTCATTTTTCATTAGGAAATTCAAAATAAAACAACACACCTATTAGAATGGCTAAATTTTAAAATAATGAAAATACCAATTTCTGGCAAAATGTGGAGCAATAGAGACTCATTCATCGTTTTTGGGAATGCAAAATGGTACAGCCGATTTGGAAGTCAGTTTGGTAGTTTCTTACAAAGCAAAACATAGTCTTACCATATAATCCAGCAATTGCACTCAAAGGTATTTATTTACCCAACTGATTTTAAAACATGTGCCCACGCAGAAACCTCCGCATGAATGTTTATAGCAGTTTTATTTGTAATTGCCCCAAACTAGAAGCAACTAATATGCTCTTCAGTAGGTGAAAGGATAAACAAACTGTAGTGAATCTCTACAATGGAATTATATTCAGTAACAAAAAGGAATGACCTACGTGTTTTAAAATGTAGGCTTTATTATTATTCAGGTATGGCAAGGCCAACAGAGCTGGAAATGATTGCCATTTAAAAGATAGTCTGTTATACAGATATCATGTCATGGCACATCGTGGGGGGCCACATAGATAAGTTAGGAGGCCAAGGAGCAAGGGGCAAATGTGGACAAGAGCCTTTATTGTGATTTTCACAGGAAGGAATCAGTAGGCAGGGTAAGCAGGCTAAGCAGGTTTAAGATTAGTTTGAATAATGTCAGCAGCCTCTGGGCTGGAAGGCTGTCCCTAATTTTCTGGTACCTGGCCCTGTGTGATTAGGGCAAGGAGATAGTGGCCTAAAATGTGACAGCCCAACAAAGAAGACAGTTGGGGGTGTGGGCTTTGGATTGGTTAGTTTACATATGAAAGGTATGTTCAAAGGTGATTTGTTTGCTCTCTCTAGGAACTAGCTAATCCTGGGAGGGGCAATCCCTCCAGGGTCAGCAAGGACCCAAGGTGTCAAAGCATCAAGTAGAGAAACTAGGAAACCTGGTCATCACACTATGAAGTCCTGCAAAGTCATGGATGACTCTTACATTTACGTTACTAAGTGAAACAAATCAGTCTGAAAAGGCCGTACAATTCCATTTATATGACATTCTGGAAAAGGCAAACTAGAGACACAGTTAACAGATCAGTGGTTGGCAGAAGTTTCTGAACAGGTGAGACACAGGGGGATTTTTGCCATGGCAGTGAAACTATTTGTTTTGTCTAATGGTCTGATACCATAATTGTGAATACACAACACTATGCATTTGTCAAAATCCACTGACCTTTATAACACAAAGAGTAAATCTTGATGTGTGTAAACATTTAAAAATCATTTAGGATGTTGGGGAACTTTAGGTTGGAATGCAGACTGTGACAAAAGAATCTAAATGTATTACAAACGTATGAAATAATTCCTTCCTTCACTGAAGGGAGTTGCAGGGGTAGGGAGGTGCTGACCTAAGTAACTGTAAGACTAAAGCAAAAGAAAGTGTATATAAGCGTTGTACTTTAGTTGATAAATTTATCTCCCATGGAAATATGGGTTAGCAATTCTCAAACCACCACATGTTTTAGTCTGCTCAGGCTTTTATAACAAAATATCTGAGTGGCTTAAACAACAGAAAGATATTTTTTCTAGAATATTATTAATTTATTAATATTTTACTAATAGGTTATTAGTTTTTGATTATTATTAGTTTATTAGTTCTAGAAGCTAGAAGTCTAAGATCAAGGTGCCAGCAGGGTTGATTTCTGTTGAGGCCTCTCTGGCCAGCAGCTCATTGTATGCTCACATGATTTCTTCTCTGTGTGTATGCATGGGGTGGGGATGGGGGTTGAGGGGAGATAGGGGTCTGAGATCTCTGGCATCTCTTCATCTTTTTATAAGGGCACCAATCCTATTAAATTAGGGTCTCATCCTTATGACTTCGTTTAACATTAATTATCACCTTTAAAGTCTCAATCTCCAAATACAGTCCCACTGGGGATTAGAGTTTCAACATATGAATTTTTTTGATGAGGGGGCAAAAACATTCAGTCTTCAACACTTACATGCTAAGATAGAATAATTGGGTAAATATAGGACAAATGGTAGAAGTAAGGTTTCTCATATTTGGAGTGGGAGTTTACAGAAAAGCAAGGGAAGAAAGCTAAAATGATCCATGTGATAATAGATTGCAATTCATTAGTATGAACTCGGCTTAATATAGAAGCAGATGGTTACATATAGAAATATTTATGAATATGTGTATATACCCAGTTTGGTACACACACACGTATATTTTGCTCTGTCATCTGAGAGCCTAGAAACAATGACACTATAGAAGCATTGACTGAGTGCACCTAGTACCCAGATCTTGGTTTCTAATACCATTCTCCAATAAAAGAAACCGAGGCCTTGGGGAAATGTCTGATTCTAGGCCTGAGGCAAGAAATATACAAGATGAGCCTGGAGCCTCTTGTAGTGACAGAAAATGAGAAAGTATTCAAAAAATTCACAATGATTATGGTATGTCAAAGAAACACAGAGACAAACTCAAAGAGCTCCTAAGGACCAAAGAGGAAACAATTTGAACAACAAAATATAGTATTGGATTATAACACAAATTACAAAATAAATAATCATGACCCTATACGTAGTTCAATAAAAACTGAGTAAACAAATAAATGGCGGAGGAGAGATAAATCTCCCATGCAGAAGAATTCCAAATAATTTATCATTTCACCCACAAGTGAGGAGCATAACTCTGTACATCTTAAACGTGGGCTCTGCATGGAGACTTCCTTCCCAAGAGAACAGTACGGAAAGGTGGTAAAGGACTAACTTTATAGGGGGGACCCTGAAAGACATTCCTTCAGTCAGATGATGAAGGTTAATGTCGACGGTGATAAATCATGTTGATGTATGTGTATCTTCTTGAGAAGATGTGATGAGAATGACATTTTACCTCTATGGTCCTCCTCCCAAGAACATGTAACTCCAATATATCTACAAGAAAAATATCAGACAAATTCCTGTTGAAGGGCATTCTACCAAATACCTGAGCAATATGCCTCAAAACGTTCAAGGTCATCAAAAACAGACTGAGAAACTGTCATAGCCAGGAGGAGACTAAGGAGAAATGACAACTAAATGTAATATTGGATCCTGTATGGGATCCTAGAACAGAAAAGTGACATTAGGTAAAAAACTAAGGAAATATTTAAAAATATGGACATTAGCTAATAATAATGTATCAGCATTGGTTCATTAATTATGACAAATGTACCATACTAATGGGAGATACTAATAATAGAAGAAACTGTATGTGGGGTATCTCTAAACTATATTCACATCTTTTCTGTAAATCTAAAACTATTCTAAAGTTTATTTGATCACATCCATTCCCTATAATAAATAAAACTTTCAATTTAAAGAAAAACTGAGTAATTTATCTGGGCACATAAGGGTATCAGGGTTTATATAAACTATCATATATATTTAATCCATATCTTCTTCTACCTATTCATACAAGTGAACATTTGTCGCATTTATAATTATTGGTTCATTCTTTGTTCAAGTATTAATTCAACCAATTTATCGTGTGACTGCATGCTCAGGGTTTAGAAGGACTGTACAGACCCATTGGTTCTCTTTGTTATTCATCTGCATCTTTAAAAATGCTCTAAGGTTTTTAGTTGATAAGAAACTAAAAAAAAAAAGAAAATAATAAAAGAACAACTTTCAAAAGTGATCAGAAAAAGCAACGTGTGTGTGTCACTGACAAAGAAAAAGCTGACTAGCTATTTTTCCAAAGCCTTCATAGGTATCCATATCCTGTTGAATTTTTAACACTCAGTCTTGTCCTTCCGTCTAAACTTAGAAGATTTTCTATTTGTCAGTACAGTGAGTGGGGCACAGAATAAGAAAAGGCTGTGCAACCAGTCCAGGCTGCCAAGCAAACTGCTGTCAGGCTGTATGATCCAGCAGATATGATGGTGCTTGAAATATCTGAAGCAGATAGGCATGAAGCCAAGAGCCTTGGGCAGGATCTCTAGGTGAATTACAGTGCAGATTTCGAGGATTATGGAGCAAAGCTATGCCATCCTCTATCAATAACTCCCATTTTGAGGAACAGCTTCTGGCTTACTGCTGGACCCTGGTATAGACTGAATGCTCAATCATGGGCCATTAAGTTACCATGTGACTTGAGCTGCCCATCATTTGTTGGGGTTGTCTGACCTACAAGGCCAAAAAGTCTGCACAGTAGCATTCTATAACCAAATGAAAGTGATATAAAAGAGGAAATTTAAGCAGATTCTGAAGGCATAGATAAAAAAGGTGGCCAGATATATCTTGTTCATGGACAGTGATTAATGGTTTAACTGGATCCTTAGGGGCTTGGAAGGAACAAAACTGAAAAATTGTCCATAAGGAGATCTTGGGAAGAGGTATGTGGAGAGAAGACCCTAAATGGGGGTAGTATAGAGATATTTGTGTCCCATATGGATGCTCATCAATGGATGCCCTCAGCAGAGGAGGACCTTGATAATCAGGTGGATAAAACTACCCTTTTTTCTGGACATCAAGCAGCCTCTTTTCCCAACTACCACTTTCATTGCCCAGTGGACTGATAAAGTGGTTATGGCAGCGTGATGTACATCATGCATGTGCTTAACCACGTGGACTTCCACTCACTGGAAAAGTTATTTTATGTGTCAATTTGACTGGCTCATTCAGTGCCCAGATATTTGGCCAGACATTTCTGGGTGTGTCTGTGAGGGTACTTCTGGATGAAATTAGCATTTGAAATGGTGAACGGAGTAAAGCAGATGGCTGCCCCCAGCGTGGGTGTGCATCATTCTATTCCTTAAGGGCATGAAGAGAACAAAAAGTTGAAGGAAGGAAGACTCTGGCCCCTCCTGCCTGATTGCAGGAGCTGAGACATCAATCTTCTCCTGTCCTCTTTGCTCCGGGTTTTCAGGCCTTCAGACTCAGGCTGAATTACACCACCAGCTTTCCTGGATCTCCAGCTTGCAGATGGCAGATTCTGGAACTTCTCTGTCTCCACAATTGCATGACCATTTCCTTATAATAAATCTCTTTCCACATAGGTATACTATTGGTTCTGTTTCTCAGAAGATCTCTGACGAATACATTCACCAAGGTTGATCTGATAACAGTGCCCAAACTGCCAACACCATAGACCAATAATATCCTTGATCCTGCCAGATCTTCCCTTTCTGTCTGAGTCTTGCGTCAAGAACATGCACAGCCCATGGCAACAGGTTTCAGTTTCTTTTCCAGGTCATCCATGCGAACGGCTCCAGTTGATGAGAGACAGACATAGGTTTCAGTTTGCTCTTATGGGTTCATCCTTTCTGGTTCCAGTTCTCCTTTTCTCTACATGTCCAGCTCTTCTTCCTACCTCTCAGTCTGGTTGACTCATAAAGGTTTCAACATCAACCCAGACTCACAGACAGCAGCCTTGAACAGACACCTCCACCAGCACCCACCACTGAATAAGGTCTAAACCTTATAATAAATCTCTTACCCTTTATCACTTATAGTTCTACTTCTCTGAATGAACCCTAACTGATACATTATGTCTTATTCTTCAGTCTGAAAGGAGGAAGGTAATAATCAAATACCAAAAAAAGAAAAAAAAATCATATATAGAATGAACATGAATTTAACTACTATTGTAAAATGACATTTCTATTTTTTTTTCATGGCCTAGAAATAAAATTTTAATCATTTTTCTCTTAATACAGCTCCTGCTAAAACCACATGGTATGCTGGAAGTTTCCAGCCAAAAGGAGAGAGCAAGCTGGGACTAGTTTTAGGTGAAACCAGGACACATTTACTAGGAAGAAAGGATTGTCCCCATCCGGGAAAAGAACATCAGTCCAAATCAACCAAACATGAACCTTGTCTGGAATAAGCATCTATTGGGCTCATTGAAGGACTTGTCCAGGATTAGGCAACAAAGGCTGTTGGTCATCTGGCAACACTGGTAACATCAGCAGATGCTTTATTTATAGATTAAGGAGGCCAGTCTCGTCTAGACATGGAGAAGAATCAAACCCTTTTGTGCCTATTAGCTGCAAGACTTCAATAGTGTCCATATCTTATTCATCTTTGCATTCTTTGCACCAGCAATGTAGTAGGTACTTAGTCATATTGTTGAATGAAAAAACAAATGAATGATTTTCACCAGACAGGCTAGGGACAGGCAGGAATTGACAATATTAAAGACTGTTGTCATAAATACCTGCTATTGAGCAGGGTGACTTAAAATGCGTTTCTTAAATAATGTGATATCATTCTCTCTCTACATATATTTTTTCCATACACATATCTTTACATATAAAGATATATTTATAACTCTTATATGTATGAAATTTTTAAGTTTATAAAGCTAATAGGTATCAGTAAGATTTCTTCTAGCTCTACATTTGTAGACATCTAGCTCTAGATCTCTCTCTCTCTCTCTCTATATATATATATACACACACACACATATATCTACATAGCTACATATATATGTACACACATATACATTTATCTCTATATATAGATATACAAATAGATAGATATAGATAGATAGATGGTATAATTCTCTCTATATATCTATACAGACATATATAGAAAGAGATCCCAAATCATAAATGTTTAGAGCTAGAAGAGACCCTACTTATATTTATTAATTTAACCCCTCTGTAAGATAGATAAAAGGAAGTTTTATTTTTCACAGGAAATTATAACCAGCAAAATGAAATCTAAGCAAAAAATAGAAAGTAGAAAGGGAGCATAGATAATAGACATGAGGAAAATTAGATATTCAGGTAGGACCCTTTGTTTGCTCTTGTGGCACGAGCACTAAAAGTCACCTTCTGACTGCCTCACCTCCTCATTGGCAGGCCCAGCCCAGGTTAGTGTCTAAGCTTATCTAAAAAATAGAAGGACAGTATATCAGCAGTGGACACTGAAAGTAATCTCACTCACATAAAATAGTATCTAATATGTCTGGGGAGTTTTAATCATATTTGTGAATTCTTCCCTTCCTTCAGTCCCATTGTATATACATAGCCTTCTCCTAACCCTAGCCCCCAATGTGCTGGTCCAACCTTGGATTTTTTGCTTTTGATTCCCTGACTCCAGCTTACCTAGTCTTGACACCCTTGAAAGCCTCCATGTAGGCCTGGCCTTGCTCCCCAGATCTTCAGTTGCTCAACATCTCACTTCAGATGTCCCTGTCTGTCCCCTGGACTTTAATGCTAGTCCCAACCTGCTGGATTAAGCACTCTCAGATACAGATGTCTGCTGATACTATGCAGTTTGCCCACTTAGCTTTGAATTTCCTGATTGCCCACAGGGTGCCAGCTGCATGGTTTGGTCTGTTTCTTCTCTTGGTGGTCTGATTATACACTCCCCAGCATGCATCCCACCTGAACATGAAGTGAAAAATGACACCAACCAGATGAATTTCAAGAGGTTATTAAAGAATAAATGCCAGGGTGAATGAATGATAAATCAGATTCACCACAGCAGTTTACGTATTCTTCTGGTGAAACAGGCTCCATCCCTTCAGGTGATTTTCAATTCAGATGTTGCTGCTCTACACCCTCACCTCTACAACTTACATTCTGGAAGAGACCTGGGTTTATCCTTTTACCACCAAATTTATACTGTACCAGGGTTCCAAGACATCTGCAAACGTAATCATCTTGATCTATCCTCCATGAGAAACTATTTTCAAATAGCCTAATACCCACACATGAATTCTATTACAAGACTATTGCAATTGGCTTTCTCATTACTGTGCCTCAGGAAGAGACAGACTAGGTTAATTTAACATGCCCAAAAGAAGAAAAAGAATTAGGGGAGGGAGGAAGGAAAAAGGAGCAACTAGTTCATAATCTGACAATAGGCAAAAATCACCTGAAACCAGTCCTAAAATTATATGGTGATCCTTTCCTTCTTAGTCAACATCTATCTGTTTTAGATGATGAGTAATTAAATACATCTCATGAATAAATCTCATGCCACAAAGGTACTAAAAATGACAATCAGTCCTCTAGGGTTAAGAAGGATTGGAAATTTTTTTTTTCCAACTACCCAAAAGTAGATTATTAAAATTTATATTTAAAAAGTGCTACTTCCAAAACATATTTAGATCAAATTCAAGGAAAAGTAAAATAATGATTTACTCCATAATATCAAAAAATAAAGAAGAAAATTGGTAGCTCAAGAAAGAAAATAGCACCATGTTTTTTTCTGTTAGTAAATTGCAAATAATGAGTAAAGGGTCAAGACAGGAGTATCTTGTTACATTGAGTAATAAAGACTTAGAATATTATAACGAATGTATTTATGAGGAAGTCATTACAGGGCTTGCTAATTGCTCTATTAGGGTCCTGAGCATTTCACAATACCCCTAATACTACAGATAAAAAGTACAGTTAATTATTTGCATGTCTATATTCCCAACCAGAAACTAACATTCACAAAAGTAGAAAACATATACTAATAATCATCCTTAGAGTCTCATTAATTAGCACAGTGTATACCAAATAACAAGTACCCAGTACATCTTGATGGACTAAATGAAGTGTTTAGTTGATATAGTATCTGAAATGTCTCATAATATGTAACCCCAGAAGGTTTCGAACTTGCTCGGAATTGTTCTATTTCCCGCTTGGGGTGCAGACCCTTCCCATCCTTTTCCTTCTAAGTCATATCTAGGTTAAAATAACTTAGGAGGTGCAGAAATGAGGGCCAAGAGCATCAGAACTATGAACAACAGAAGAGTATAGTCCACATTTACAACTACCAGATAAGTCTTACCAGATATAGTACACATGGGATCAGACCAAAACCAAGAGCTCAGTGACAACTTTGTTCTGTCATCTAGCTAAGGACGTCTTGATATTTACCTGCCCAGACTTTCTAATTGCTTCCATCCCTGGGTGCAACCCCACATTAAAATGTCAACCTGGCTTGTTTTCTTGTCTCTCTCTTAGTGTTCTACCCACTGCCACTCTTTTATTTTAATCTTGAAATATAATAAGGTCTAAGCTGTGCCAAAACCCTCTCAGCCTCCCTCCTTCTCAGCCTTAAGCTAGGATTTGACAGGAAAATACTCCTTTAGAAAATCAGGGAGAATAGAGCAGGAAATGTCTCTTAATCAAAATCCATTAATATGAATAGGAAATGGTAAGTATCAAGAGCAGTTTTAGCAGAGTAAGTTTAAATATGTGCTTGTGGGAAAAAATGAGAAGTAAAAACAAGGCAGAAAATTTTCCTCTTACATTTACAAGTTTTTATAAGTTCAGAGGAAATAATGTTGAAAGATTCAGAAACTTTATTTTAATAAAAGCCATAATAAATGATGACTTCCAAAGTCTCAACTCACAAGTAAAATGTACATAAAGAACTAAAATGAGTAAAACATATTTTTTAAAGTTAGAATTTATCCCCTTGGAATCCTAGTACAAAGACAATATGAATAACATTGAGACTTTGTAAGTATAATAAAAAGTACTTAAGGAAGTGACTTCTGCTCCCAGTTATGACAGAGTAATAGAGGCCAGATTTATATACCTGTCTAAAAAAAGTCAAAGTATATAAATATAAACTGCTATAAATAACAGCTTTCAGACATTGGACAACAGATAAAATCATGACAATGATTTCTTGACTCAAACTACTAAACCAAACTAAGAGTCCTATGATTACCCCAGATTACTGCCTGGAGCGAGTTTTACTATCTGGCCCTTGAGAGGAAAATGTTTGCCAACTCTAGAGTAGAGACCGCAAAACTGTATTGCTTCACTAGTTGGGACAAATTAACTCTACACGAAAAGCTGCTCTTAATCCACATAACAAAGGTAAAAACAAACTTCTAAGTAATGTACCTAATGTAATGTCCCAGAATATAGACCAAATAAATATATTTCAGAAAGTAAAAGAAAATCTAAAGTCCAAGAACATAAAAATAACAATAACTGAAATACAGTTATACTTTATCAGTCATGAAACAAAGCAGAAAAATATAACTAATAATAAGGAGAAAAGTCAGTCAACAGGGACAGACTCAGAAAGAACACAAATGATAAATTAGTGAATAAAGATGTTAAAATAGTTACTGTAAATATAACTCAATATGTTCAAGAAGATGGAGGAAAGCATGAGCATGATAAAAAGATTGATGGAAGATTTTAAGACATGAATTTAACTTCTGGAAATAAAAATATAAAGTTTAGCATAAAAGCACCCTGACATGATATTATGAAGAAGAAAATAAACTTAGAACTTAGAAACATAGCAAGAGAAATTATCCAAAATAAAACACAGAGAAAAAAGACTGAAAAATAAACAGAGTAACAATGAGCTATGGGCAATATCAAACAGTGTAACAAATACATGATTGGAATCCTAGAAGAAAAGGAGCAAGAAGTGAGACAGAAAAAAATTTTTGAAGAAATAATTGCTAAAATTCTCAAAAATTTGAAGGAAACTATAATCCCACAGAACTAAGAAGCTCACAAAACCCCAGCAGAATAAACATGAAGAAAATCACCAGAAGACACATCATAACTCAATTATTGCCAAACAACAATAAAGTAAAATTGTTAAAAACAGCCATGGAAAAAAGACACAGAACACACAAAACCACAAAGTTAAAAATGATGATAAACTCCTAAGCAAAAACAGCACAAGCCAGAATGCAGTGAAGCAACAGTGTTGAAGTACTAGAAAACAAAGTCAACCTATAATTCTATGCCCAGCAATATATCTTACTATCTTATGATATGCATGGAGCAGTATAACATTATTAAAATGAAGACTGTTATAAATTAAAAACTATATGTATGTGTAAATGCTAGATAAAAAAGGCAACAAAGGAAATAAAAATCAAGTTATGAAAAATATTAAATTGATCCAAAAGAAAGCAGAAAAGGAGAAAAACAAAGGACTTACATGTGGGACAAATAAATAACAAGATGGTAGATTTAAAGCCATGCATATAAACAATTACATTGGATTAAAGTTTTACTGAGCTCTGCCCACCAGAGCAACAGCCAGCTCTACCCACCACCAGGCCCTCCCATCAGGAAACTTCCACAAGCCTCTTAGATAGCCTCATCCACCAGAGGACAGACAGTAGGAGCAAGAAGAACTACAATCCTGCAGCCTGTGGAACAAAAACAACATTCACAGAAAGATAGACAAGATGAAAAGGCAGAGGGCTATGTACCAGATGAAGGAACAAGATAAAACCCCAGAAAAACAACTAAAAGAAATAGAGATAGGCAATCTTCTAGAAAAAGAATTCAGAATAATGATAGTGAAGATGATCCAGGACCTTGGAAAAAGAATGGAGGCAAAGATCAAGAAGATGCAAGAAATGTTTAATAAAGATCTAGAAGAATTAAAGAACAAACAAGCAGAGATGAACAATACAATAACTGAAATGAAAAATACACTAGAAGGAATCAATAGCAGAATAACTGAGGCAGAAGAATGGATAAGTGACCTGGAAGAGAGAATGGTGGAATTCACTGCTGTGGAATGGAATAAAGGAAAAAGAATGAAAAGAAATGAAGACAGCCTAAGAGACCTCTGGGACAATATTAAACGCAACAACATTCTCATTATAAGCGTCCCAGAAGGAGAAGAGAGAGAAAGGACTCAAGAAAATATTTGAAGAGATTATAGTCAAAAACTTCCCTAACATGGGAAAGGAAAGAGCCACCCAAGTCCAGGAAGCGCAGAGAGTCCCATACAGGATAAAGCCAAGGAGAAACACGCTGAGACACATAGTAATCAAATTGCCAAAAGTTAAAGACAAAGAAAAATTATTGAAAGCAGCAAGGGAAAAAGGACAAATAACATACAAGGGAACTCCCATAAGGTTAACAGCTGATTTCTCAGCAGAAAATCTACAAGCCAGAAGGGAGTGGCATGATATACTTAAAATGAGGAAAGGGAAGAACCTACAACAAGATTACCCTACCCAGCAAGGATCTCATTCAGATTTGATGGAGAAATCAAAATCTGTACAGACAAGCAAAAGCTAAGAGAATTCAGCACCACCAAACCAGCTCTACAACAAATGCTAAAGGAAATTCTCTAAGTGGGAAACACAAGAAAGGAAAAGGACCTACAGAAACAACCCCCCCCCCAAATTAAGAAAATGGTAATATGGACATACATATCAATAATGACCTTAAATGTGAATGGATTAAATGCTCCAACCAAAAGACACAGGCTTGCTGAATGGATACAAAAACGAGACCCATATATAGTGGGTCTACGAGAGACCCACTTCAGACCTAGGAACACATACAGACTGAAAGTGAGGGGATGGAAAAAGATATTCCATGCAAACGGAAATCAAAAGAGAGCTGGAGTAGCAATACTCATATCAGATAAAATAGACTTTAAAATAAAGAATGTTACAAGAGACAAGGAAGGACACTACATAATGATCAAGGGATCAACCCAAGAAGAGGATATAACAATTATAAATATATGTGCACCCAACATAGGAGCACCACAATACATAAGGCAACTGCTAACAGCTCTAAAAGAGGAAATCGACAGTGATGCAATAATAGGGGGGGACTTTAACACGTCACTTACACCAATGGGCAGATCACCCAAACAGAAAATTAATATGGAATCACAAGCTTTAAATGACACAATAGACCAGATAGATTTAATTGATATTTGTAGGACATTCCATCCAAAAACAGAAGATTACACTTTCTTCTCAAGTGCGCATGGAACATTCTCCAGGATATATCACATCCTGGGTCACAAATCAAGCCTCAGTAAATTTAAGAAAATTGAAA
>NC_041222.1:94393800-94395631 GCF_002837175.3 Physeter macrocephalus | reverse complement strand
TCCTTAAAAAACTAAAAATAGAACTACCATATGACCCAGCAATCCCACTACTGGGCATATACCCTGAGAAAACCATAATTCAAAGAGACACATGCACCACAATATTCATTGCAGCACTATTTACAATAGCCAGGTCATGGAAGCAACCTAAATGCCCATTGACAGATGAATGGATAAAGAAGATGTGGCACATATATACAATGGAATATTACTCAGCCACAGAAAGGAACGAAATTGGGTCATTTGTAGAGATGTGGATGGATCTAGAGACTGTCATACAGAGTGAAGTAAGTCAGAAAGAGAAAAGCAAATATTGTATATTAATGCATATATGTGGAACCTAGAAAATGGTACAGATGATCCAGTTTGCCGGACAGAAATTGAGACACAGATGTAGAGAGCAAACTTATGGACACAAAGGGGAGAAAGTGGCGGGGGGTGGGGGGGTGGTTTGATGAATTGGGCGATTGAGATTGACATGTATACACTGATATGTATAAAACGGATGACTTATAAGAAAATACATAAATAAATAAACAAACATTTTTTTTAAATTACATTAAATGCGAATTATAAAAATATACCAATTGAAAGGCAGAGTTATACAGGTTAGATGAAAAAGGACAGTCAAACTACATTCTATGTATGAGAAGTTAACATTAAATATAAAGGCATATATAAGTTAAAAATATAAAAATTGTATCATGCATGTACACTCACACTCACACATACATACACACAAACAGGAGTAGCTATATTAATATCACACTAAGTAGGTACAGAACAACCAAAAAATATTACCACTGACAGAGATGGTCATTGCACAATGATAAAGGAACCATTTAGTTAATAAAGAAGAAATAAGCACCCTAAAAATGTATTCACTTATTAACATGGCTTTAAATACATCAAATAAAAACAGTGAGTACTAAAAGGAAAAAAATTAATCCACAATTATTGTTGGAGATTTCAAATTCTTCTGTCAATAACTGATAGAAAGGAAGTGAGTGAAAAGTAAGGAAAGTTATAGAAAAGTTGAATAATACTACAAGCAAGTTGACTTGATGTTTAGAGACCATTCCACACCACCACAACCAGAAGAATGCATATTTTTTTTATGGAATATGGAATTTTTCCAAGATAAACCATGTTCTTGTCTACAAAACAAGTCTCCATAAAGTAAATAAGTCTCAATAAATGCAAAATTTTATCATTAAAATTTTACAAACATAATTGAACACAATAGAATTAAATTAGAATTCACAACAAAAAGAAATCTGAAAAATCTTCATGTATTTGGAAATCTAACATCCAATTTCTAAAGGAAATTGGGTCAAGGAATTACCACAAGGGAAATTAGAAAATATTGTGAACTAATGAAAAGGAACACAATACATCAAAATCTGTCAGATCAAGGTAAAGCAATGTTTAGAGAGAAGAGGTGACGTTAAATGCTTATGTTAGAAAAACTGAATAGATTAAAATCAATGATCTAGGCAATTAATCTTTGCTAAAGGAGGCAAGAATATACAATGGAGAAACACTCTCTTCAATAAGTGGTGTTGGGAGAACTGGACAGCTACACGTAAAAGAATGAAATTAGAACATTTGCTAACACTATATACAAAAATAAACTCAAAATGGATTAAAGACCTAAATATAAGACCAGATACTATAAAATTCCTAGGGGAAAACATAGGCAGAACACGCTTTGATATAAATCACAACAATATTTTTTTTGATCTGTCTCCTAAAGTAAAGGAAATAAAAGCAAAAATAAACAAATGGGACATAATTAAACTTGAAAGCTTTTGCACAGCAAAGGAAACCA
>NC_041222.1:94328487-94388607 GCF_002837175.3 Physeter macrocephalus | reverse complement strand
TCCTTAAAAAACTAAAAATAGAACTACCATATGACCCAGCAATCCCACTACTGGGCATATACCCTGAGAAAACCATAATTCAAAGAGACACATGCACCACAATATTCATTGCAGCACTATTTACAATAGCCAGGTCATGGAAGCAACCTAAATGCCCATTGACAGATGAATGGATAAAGAAGATGTGGCACATATATACAATGGAATATTACTCAGCCACAGAAAGGAACGAAATTGGGTCATTTGTAGAGATGTGGATGGATCTAGAGACTGTCATACAGAGTGAAGTAAGTCAGAAAGAGAAAAGCAAATATTGTATATTAATGCATATATGTGGAACCTAGAAAATGGTACAGATGATCCAGTTTGCCGGACAGAAATTGAGACACAGATGTAGAGAGCAAACTTATGGACACAAAGGGGAGAAAGTGGCGGGGGGTGGGGGGGTGGTTTGATGAATTGGGCGATTGAGATTGACATGTATACACTGATATGTATAAAACGGATGACTTATAAGAAAATACATAAATAAATAAACAAACATTTTTTTTAAATTACATTAAATGCGAATTATAAAAATATACCAATTGAAAGGCAGAGTTATACAGGTTAGATGAAAAAGGACAGTCAAACTACATTCTATGTATGAGAAGTTAACATTAAATATAAAGGCATATATAAGTTAAAAATATAAAAATTGTATCATGCATGTACACTCACACTCACACATACATACACACAAACAGGAGTAGCTATATTAATATCACACTAAGTAGGTACAGAACAACCAAAAAATATTACCACTGACAGAGATGGTCATTGCACAATGATAAAGGAACCATTTAGTTAATAAAGAAGAAATAAGCACCCTAAAAATGTATTCACTTATTAACATGGCTTTAAATACATCAAATAAAAACAGTGAGTACTAAAAGGAAAAAAATTAATCCACAATTATTGTTGGAGATTTCAAATTCTTCTGTCAATAACTGATAGAAAGGAAGTGAGTGAAAAGTAAGGAAAGTTATAGAAAAGTTGAATAATACTACAAGCAAGTTGACTTGATGTTTAGAGACCATTCCACACCACCACAACCAGAAGAATGCATATTTTTTTTATGGAATATGGAATTTTTCCAAGATAAACCATGTTCTTGTCTACAAAACAAGTCTCCATAAAGTAAATAAGTCTCAATAAATGCAAAATTTTATCATTAAAATTTTACAAACATAATTGAACACAATAGAATTAAATTAGAATTCACAACAAAAAGAAATCTGAAAAATCTTCATGTATTTGGAAATCTAACATCCAATTTCTAAAGGAAATTGGGTCAAGGAATTACCACAAGGGAAATTAGAAAATATTGTGAACTAATGAAAAGGAACACAATACATCAAAATCTGTCAGATCAAGGTAAAGCAATGTTTAGAGAGAAGAGGTGACGTTAAATGCTTATGTTAGAAAAACTGAATAGATTAAAATCAATGATCTAGGCAATTAATCTTTGCTAAAGGAGGCAAGAATATACAATGGAGAAACACTCTCTTCAATAAGTGGTGTTGGGAGAACTGGACAGCTACACGTAAAAGAATGAAATTAGAACATTTGCTAACACTATATACAAAAATAAACTCAAAATGGATTAAAGACCTAAATATAAGACCAGATACTATAAAATTCCTAGGGGAAAACATAGGCAGAACACGCTTTGATATAAATCACAACAATATTTTTTTTGATCTGTCTCCTAAAGTAAAGGAAATAAAAGCAAAAATAAACAAATGGGACATAATTAAACTTGAAAGCTTTTGCACAGCAAAGGAAACCACTGACAAAATGAAAAGGCAACCTACTGAATGGGAGAAAATATTTGTAAATGATATGACCGATAAGGGATTAATATCCAACATATATGAACAGCTTAAACAACTCAACATCAAAATAAACCAAACTACCCGATTAAAAAAGGGGCAGCAGAACTGAATAGCCATTTTTCCAAAGAGAACATGCAAATGGCCAACAGGCACATGAAAATATGCTCAATATCGCTAATTATCAGGGAAATGTAAATCAAAACCACAATGAGATATCACCTCACACTTGTCAGAATGGCTATTATCAGAAAGAACACAAATAACAAACGTTGACAAGGATGTGGAGAAAAGGGAACCCTTGTACACTGTTGGTGGGAATATAAATCGGTGCAGCCTCTGTGAAAAATAGTATGGAGGTTTCTCAAAACTAAAAATAGAACTACCATATAAACTAGCTATCTCACTTCTGGGTATATAGCTGAAGGAAATGAAATCCCTCTCTCAAAGAGATATCTGCACCCTCACGTTTGATGTAGCATTATTCGAAATATCCAAGACATGAAAGCAATCTAAGTGTCCACGGATGGATGAATGGGTGAAGATAATGTGACATGCACAATGGAATGTTACTCAGCCATGAGAAAGAAGGAAACCTACCACTTGCAACAACATGCATGAGTCTTGAGAACATTACGTTAAGTGAAATAAGTCACATAGAGAAATACAAATACTGAATGAGTTCACTTATATGTAGAATCTAAAAAAGCCAAACTCATGGATACAGTGAGTAGATTGGTGGTTGCCAAAGGCTGGGGCATCAGAAAAATACGGGCATGCTAGTCAAAGAGTAAACAATTCGAGTTATAAGATGAATAAATTCTGGGGATCTAAGGTACTGCATGTGAATATAGTTAAAAACACTTGTTTTTAAGTGTATAGTTAAAATACTTGTAAGTTGTTAAGAGGGTAGATCTTAAGTCTTTTCCCCCCCCACACACAAAGGTAATTATGTGTGGTGATGGATATGTTAACTAATTTAATTGTCATAATCATTTCATAATATACATGTGTATCAAATAATCACATTGTATACGTTAAACTTTCATCATGTTATGTGTCAACTGCATCTCAATAAAGCTGGGGAAATAAAGAATGACCAAAATTGAAATTCATAGAATAGAATTGAAGTTTTAACAGAGTTTACTGAAAACTCTAAACCCATATTCTGTCAATGAGTCTGGATGACACAAAAAATCTCCACTGGACACGTGCACATGAAGATATTTGGAACTCCTGCGTAAAGAGTTCCACTCCATGGTTATCATTCAATTCTTCATTCCTTTAGAAAGTAGGCAGAGAAGGTGGGTGGGAGAGAGTGGTACAAGATCTTTTAAAAGGAAGTTTGAAAAACACTAATTTTAAGTCCCCAAACCTTTCACAAACAAGCCTCCTTTCAGGTCCAGGAGTATTTTAAAAACTTCAGCCTCAGCAGCAAGAGAAATTTAAGACTTTGTTGTGTTCCTAATATACTGGATAGTTTCCATAATCAGTGGAAGATTTTTCTTCTCCATGCATGTTGGTTCATTGCATCTAATTAGATTTCTGCTTTCTAATTCTTACCTGGCACTGAAGTTCCTGCTGGGCCTGGAGATCTATCTGCATCTCCAGCTGGGTTGAATATTGCTTGGACTCCCTACCATGCTGTCTTATCAGTGCCTTTCTCTAGAAGGCTGGTACTTGCTTCCTAACATTTTAGCTTTTCCCTGATGCTGCTGCAAGCCTTCTAAGTACCTGGAAACCAATGGTGCCATATACCCAATTAAAAGTATTACTAATATGATAAATGTCTTTTTGTCTTATATCCCATGTTAGATGATGCCACCTTAGATGTCTACTCAAGCCAGAATAAAACCATACATTTGTCATGATTCTTTGTTGACTATATTGGCCAAAGATAGATAACCTTTGGAGACAAGTCCTATAAGCTAATAAACGTTTCCACCCCTTCTCTACCTAATCACTCTTTTCTTTTCCTCCCACTAGTCAATATCAAGCATCCAGAATAGTTTGAGGTTGAGATTATTTATACATGGAAAGCTCTATTAAACTCTTCTTTCCCTGATCCCAGATATTCATCAACTGCCTTCTAACCTGATTGTAGTTTCACACGTATGATTGTGACGGGAAAAATGTTTTCTGGCTCTAAAATAGTCCTTTAGCTTCCTGGTTTAAAAAAAAAAATTCTTTCACAGAGGGGTCTAGATACTGTAATAGGTTGAATATAATGGTTTCACAGTTTAGAAATTATAAAGCCAAGTTTTGCAATTCGGTGTCCCTTTCTAAAGATCTCACCTACACTGTGTGTGACCCTTTACTTCACCACACAAGTCTGGCTCATTACCCCAATCTTGAGGGAACCATTTTCCTAAGCAGGGGGAAAATACAGTCCAATGATAAAGACATATTAGTGTACAGGTTAAGTTCCTTTGCCACTCACTATAAGACACCCCAAATTATTGCCTGAAGGCAAAAAACTTCTGATAGACCTTAAGAGCAGAGCCACTAGTGTTCCAAATTTTCCATTGAGTTCTTTTCTCATTATATGGGTAACTTTACATATTGCAGTATAGTTTTTTTTTGCACAGAGGTGCATATTATAATCTAGGGACTTTCATTCATCAACACAATGCTAGGCATCCTGCCAAAATGATGCTCTGCTCAAAGAAATCCTGTCTGATTGATCACCAAAAGGGAGAAAAAACAATCTACCTAGGGAAAAAAAAATATTTTTACATTTGTGACACTCGGGCCCCTGATAGCATGATGAAGAAGTAGGCAAATGCGTGGAAAAACTTCAAGATTGCAATAGTCTCTCTGTCCTCCAAATGTTGTGATTCTGCTTTGTTAAGTTTTGACAATTTTATAAGGGAACAGTCCACATAGATATTGACCATAGACTAACCAAAACCTTTGCTTGCTGCATAGATTTATTCTAAGGACATCCCAGATTCATCTTCTCCATACTCAATTTTTTGGGGGGTGGACAGAGAATATAAGGGAGAGCTCCAAATTCTTGAACTCATCCCCAGCCTATGTTAATATTAACTATAGTCAATTAGATGACCTCATCATTGAGTTCAAACACTAGCTTTTACTAAACCAAACAATTAGGGAGATGGGCACTCTCCCAGGGCCAACACATGTAAAGTGTTTGATCCCAGGGCTAAGGCTAGCATAGCAACAGCTCACAGAGTAAAAATGTTCTCTGGCATGGTGTTAAGGAAAAACTACTTCCAGCCATCAGATAGTGGCTGAGCAGGATTTCTTTCTTTTTTCCTTTCTTTTCTTTTTTTTTTTTTTTCCCAGTTCTAGGAATTCTGGTTACTTAAGAAAGATAGTGATGTGACAGTGCTCATATCTAAAACGATCACAGTAAAAAGGAAATTGCTGTTTTACCATAGTTTCTCGTGTTTTTAACATTGCACTTTCTGTATGAAACCAAGAATCATGTTGCAAATTGTGCTTTTCGACATGAAAAAATGGGACAACAGCATCACCTATAGTTGTTCTGAGGATCAAATGAAGTAAAATATACATAAATATTTCTGCCACTGCATCTAATGTAAACTCCCTTTTGTTTCAAATTAGGAGTTAGATACGATTCCTTTCAATGAATGTAGTATTCTTGCCTGATTTCACTCGCTGCTGTTGCCCCAGCTTCTCAGTGCTCTGTTTGCTGACCTTCCACCATGAATCTTAGCCTCTCCCTGGTCCTTAGCGTATCTTCAAGCTCCTCCTGGTTTACCATCACTGCAGGCTCAGTTCATCTAATTAGGCTTTAGTCTTAGCCTCCATTGCAAGTCTCTATTCCAATTCCTTTTTATTCATCCCTTTCCTAGTTGAGTATTATGCTCATTTCATGTCCCTACAAGGATCTGCTCCTATCCCCTTGTGAACTTGAGTACTACCTCACTCTCAGTGCCAACCTCGTGTCTAAGACCTAGCTATCTATGGACTTACACCTTCTCCTTTGGTCGATTTTACATTGTTTTTATAAAAATCAAAGAGGAGAAAGAGCCACCTTAAAGAGTTCTGATGCTTGATGTTTGCCCCAGACCAAGGAGGAGCACTTCTCTTCATACCCTTCTTCAGCCTCATTGATCTGAGGTCTGCCCCTAGTGACTGCGGCCTGAGGCCAAGGAGAAAAGAGGGTAGATTTGGGACTGGGTAGGAGTGGTGATAGAGGGGAACAGGTGGCTTAAGACACTCTGGAGTCCATTGAGGAAGGGAATTCCACAGATGAGAGGCTTCATTTCTGGAGAGAAAGGTCACCTGTTGATAAGGTATAGATGGGAGGTTCTAATGGGTTAAAGGAACACTATCAATTCCCCATTAAATAAAACAGGGACTGTCTTATATTGTTGCTTAAATTAAGTGAAATAAGATGAATAAAACTCTTAGCACAAAGATTAGCACATTGTAGGCGATCAGAAAATGAGAGCTGCTGTGACGATGATAATGATGTTGGTGCTATGACGATGACGATGATGATGATCATGTTGATAGGAGGCACATCCATGTAAATTCATGCACAAGAGAAAAGAAGCACATTTCCCACTCTCCAACTCCCAGAGAAATAACAGTTGTCAAGGGCAAAATATTAATATTTAGCACCGTGGACAGAAATATGTATGATTTGACTTCACTCAACCAAAAAGCTTGGTCATTCTAATCTATATAAGGAAGGACATACAAGGTAACTTGTTAAAGTGTTTATTTGCTATTATAATCTTCACTCCTAGCTATAAGATAGTATGTAAATCTTTGCTGTTGCTCTAGAATTTCTTTCATATGTGGATTTCTTCCATATATACACACATTTATATTCCACAGATATTTGTAAAGAAACGTCCATGAACTAGGCATTGTGCTAGGTATACATAATTCTACAAGATAGACACAGTTTATGCTCCCAGAGAGCTTATAATATAACTGGGAAGACACAAAATTAAACAACTAATTATAATAAAATGCAATAAGCATCAGAACAGAAGTTCATGGTACTATGGAGACACATAGCTAGGGAGATTTTATTATTTTATAGAGAGACTACAAGATCTCCTGGAAGTAATAACGTTTACACATATTCTTGAAGCTAGTCCAGTACGAAGACGGAGGAAGCATTTTCCTGGCAGAGAAAATACAATATGTAAAGGTATCTTGAGTGAGCGAGCACAGCATGTTGGGATAAGTGAAGGCATATGGAGAAGCAAAAAAGAGAAAGAACATGGGGTCTTCTCAGAAATGTTAAATTTTCATTGTTTCCTAAAGACAAAAAAAATCATTGAAGCATATTTAAGAAGGATGACATGATCAGATCTACAATTATGGTCACTCAGATTGATGCCTCTTCTACTTTTTTTAAATATCAAAAGGTTTATAGATTATAGTTCCCAATTTGTGACACTTTCCTAATCAAAATCCTTTGGTAGCTCCCCATGGTGCACTGAATAAAATTCACCTCCTTGTTTGATATTCAAGGCTTTTCACTACCTGGCCTCAAATACCTTTTGAGATCTATCTTCCTGTACTCCTTTTCATACATTCTATGACCTGGCAAATCATTTCCAAAACTCAGCCTGGGCTTTCGTATTTTGCCTTGATTTTATTATTCGCTGAGACTAGAAGATTCTTCCATGTTGTTTTCACTTGCCTATATCATTCAAGGTCCCATTCAAATGTCTTCTTTCCCCTAAAGTGTTTCTTGATTCCCTGAGGTGGTATTAGTCTCTTTCCACAGAACGTCAATACTTCTTTAGTCTTTTATCCTTTCCTACTAAATATTTGTATCGTATAAGTTTATGTCATATATTTTAATCTCAAATATGTGAAGGTACTTGATATAAGGCACTTGATAGCAAAGGGTAAACTTTATTAATTTTAGTGTCTTCTGCGGGTCTAAAGCCTGTTCCTTAATGATGATAGCAGCACAATTAATTAGTGAATAAATGGGTGAACAATCGCTTTACCATTAAAAGAAGAGAATATGTTTCTGTTTCAAATCTATACATGGCATTATAATTTATGGTTTCACTTTCCCAGAACCTTGGAATCGAGTTTCTGTATTATGAAATGTCACAAAATGCTTGAATTTATATCTATTTTTAGAATATTTATGAGTTATTAAGATAATAAAGGAGGAAAAGTCTCAGAGTTGGATTATTGTGAGAAGCAGTGGAGAAACTGAAGCATTTTTATAAGTATTAAGTGTATAAATATATGAACATTCAGTATACATTTAAACAATATTTTAATATCATTTCTTGTATTGAATATTGGCTGCCTGATAACACCACCTATGAATAGATTATGCATTAGATCTGTTCCAGATAAATCATATGTACATCTTTTTGTTGTTATGAATTATATAGCTTACAAAATGAGCCTTGGTATAATGAAAAGAATATGGAACCTTGAGTCAGGAGAATTGATTTTAATAATGAACCTATATATTACTTCTTACTTATGTGCTGTTGGGCAAATAATAAACTCTCTGGGCTTCGATTTTCCTATAATGAGGATGATAAACCTACCACCTCATAATGTGTTAAGAAATAAGTGAGATAATAACTATAATAGTGTTTGTGTAAACAGGAGCATTCTTTGCAAATGTTAAGTTTATTATTTCCACTGATCCATTGAAGGTCTTAATACAAATAAACTATGCTACAAAACTTGTATCAAAAGTAGAAAATATCTTCCCCAATATTTCTATTGTATAAAATGAGGCCTTTATATTTTGGCTCTGTTTCTTGAAAAGTACAGTTGGCATACCTGGAATGGTTTTTAAGGTTGAGGTGGGCAAAACACGAGATGTATAGTGGGCTTAAATGTTTCTTGATAAGAACAATAGGAAGGATAGCTATAGCTGGGACATGAAATAAATATCTCTCAGAGTATTATATATTTCTAACCATAAAATTTCCACCAATATTACATTTTAGTCAAAGCTCCATTGCATATTCCAACTTGTGTTTAACATTCTGATTTTAGAGAGCCAACATAAGCCAATTAGCTGTGATATATTTATTCTATAGATTTTTATTGAAAGCCAACTTGGGTCCCCTCAAGTATGCTGGATACCTGAGAAATGATGATAAGGTGTGGCTCTTTCTCTTAAGAATATTGTGAATACAAAAATGTAAAATACAATTTTCCAAGTGTCCAAATAAAGGTCTACATAGAGTGTTATAAGAGTATGAAGGAAGACCAACTCTGGAGATAGAACGGGAAAAGCTTCAAAATACAATAAAACATTTCCTATGTCTTAAAGAATAAATAGGAATTTTCTAAGCAAATGGGTCAAAGGGTAGATGAGAGGAGAGTCCAAGCCAAAGAATTAGCATGTGGAATCAAATCCCAATATATGTGAGGAAAAGGAAATCCTTTCCTCCTACCTCTTTCTCTAACAGGAGTGGAAAGTTACTAGGTGGTGATTATGGCATAGACAGACATAGTCCTCTTTCATCCTTCATTTTATTTAACATTCAGCACTTAAATTTTCCTACCATCCTTAAAAGGGAGAATGACTCAATATGACAGAATTGATGCTGACACATCTGCTTTGCTTTAATAACAAGCTAATTACTACACCACTTACTAATTATCTATATTACATGTAAACTTGACATGTGCAACAGGATATCAAATGAGATGTTTTCTCATCATGTTAATATTGGTTGGTTCCCCAAACCTGAAACCAAAACATAATGAGTAGCCAAAGTTCTAAAGGGAGATACCAGATCATCTAACAGGTAGTCTGGCAAACAGGCTTAGCAAACATTGGGACACCTAGAGGACACACACAACCGGGAATGCTTGACAACTGGGGAAGAGGTGTTGGAGAGTAAGCATTTCCTTAGCAAGAGCATTTCAAGATGCTATGTTTCCTTTCTCCCACCCCATCCCCATGCAAATAAAATGAGTTTCAGAAATCTTGACACAGGTTCTCTGAAGTTTGGGGGAGGGGGCTGATACCTGACTTATAACCACCTCCACAATGACAACAACAACAAAAACTTCTAAAGGAAAGAAGCTGTTTAGAGCAGCTTGGCATGACAGAGAATAGATGGGGTCCTGTTAAGAACATCTTTCACCTTGAGAATTTCTAGAGTTTCAAGGACAAGAAGAGACGTAGGCACCGGGGCGGGGAACAAGACATGAGTCAACTCGAAAGGAACCCTGTCCAAAAGGTAGGCTTGGAGGGATAAGTCACCTTCAAGAAAGTTATTTTGAGTAGATAGAAATGGGCTGAAGGAACTCTTAAGCAACCAGCCATGAAGACATAGGGAAGAGCAGAAGGAAGATTCCCAGAAACAAGATCCTCTGAGAAACAAAAAAAGAGCACAAGAGAGAAAAGGCCAGCATTTTCCTCTGCCACCCTAGAAGGGCACCAATACCAGGTAAAACTATGCTAGCAAGAAAGAGCTTCTCTGTCTTTTGTGGTCTTCCCTTCTCCAGGCTTCACCCTGCAAGAGCAGAGGCAGTGTGGTGAATGAGGGGAGGAAGTGGAAAAGAACAATGTGGGGCAATGTTGAACAAGTTCCCCAGAACCTTCTCCCAACCACGGTTTTTCTAATCGAGGCAACGTCAAGCTGGACACAGGAAAAAGATCAGGATTAAATGAGAAATGAAAGTTTTGAAATTAAAATGGGTTGGACTTTTTAACGCCTGAAAAATGAGACATGTGCTAACACTTAAGAATGATCACAAAACACGTTTATCTGTTTGAGATTTCAATCAGGGGAAATGAAGGAGTCAGTAGAGCAATTATAAAGAAATGATGGAAACAAAGAAGGAATTAAGTGGCCTTCTGCTCATATTCTATTGAGTCCCTAATGCTCAATAAATCAAATATATGTGATATCTCATGTAATTGTCATGAAATCCTATGAGTAATGAATGCATCATTATTCTGATTCTGTAGATGATAAAACTAAGTCTTGCAGAGATAAGGTAAAGTGTTGGGAATCAGCACCTGTAAGGGTGGATTTAAACACAGGCTTGCCTAACTCCAAATCTGGCATTTAACATCTAAGCTATTCTGCCTTCTCATCATATACATTATAAACTTAAGTTCTCAATACCATTAAACATACCTGTCTGTGAAGGGTCTTAATATTCTACTTAAAACCCATGCTCCAGAAAAGGATGGTAGAGATATGGAAAAAAGGGACTAGAGATAGCTAAGGGGTAAATAAAACATATGTATATTGGGGCCAGAAGTACCTTCACAAAATCCTCCTGTTTATTATTTAAGATACAGATCGAGTATATTGATTTAACAAATATTCGAGTTCTTCCTACGTGCTGGGTACTATATTTGACAGGAAAATGAACATGGTTTCCACCCACATGGGAATACAGGAACAGTGAGTATTATAGACAAACAGCCAGTATGTTATTTTACTATAATGTAAAGGTACAAGCACCCAGGAGGGGAGCCGACCTTGACTTGGTTATCAGAGAAAGCTTCCTGGAGGAAGTGGCTTGTAAGCTGAGACCTGAAGGCAAAGCAAAGAGGGTGTAGAAGGGTTTTCACAGCAGAGGAAAGAGCACATGTGAAGGGCTAGATGTAGGGGAAGATATGACAGGTTCAAAGAACTGAATAAAGCTGAGAAGTGCTGAGTCACATAGGGTGAGGGGAAGATGGTGAGAGATGTGGCTAGAAAAGGAGAGACTTTATGGGCCATGTTAAAAGGATTTGGACTTTATTCTAAAAGAAGTGTGAAGAAAAGTCTACAACAAACAACTCATGGGTTTACACAAATTCCTGAAAGCATATAAACAATTCAACTTCTGAAAAACCTCTTCCTCTGAACTCAATCCAAACCACAGCTCTGATCCAAAAAATGGGGAAAATCGGCGGAATGCAATGAACTGAATTTAATCACTCATTTCATAAAAGCTGTTCTTTTTTTCCAGTCTGCACCTCATGCTGGCACATGCTCAGGGAAAGGTTCAGTTCCACTGAAAGGACCGTACTACAACTGATCCATGAATTTAGGCATCCAGATAGATACAGATCAACCACAACAAAAACAAGACAAAAAAAAATCTTGTCATTAAAATTTCTAAAATTGTTGGAATTAAAATTGAGAAGCACTTTCCACTGTGAATCACAGACATAATTTTGTCATGTTGATTACAATACACACTTATTGATTATTATTATTAAGTATTCTGCCATGGTACAAAGCCTTTTGTGTGTGTTTCTATTTGTTTGTTTGTTGTTGGTATTTGCTTTGTTTTGTGTAGAAACAGAAAATTGCTGAACAGAAACACAGATCCAGGACTCTGTCTAATTATCAGTTCAAAGTCAAAACAGCTAGTCTCTTGTTATTCCTAAACTGCTTCCCTTTACTTCATTCTTTCACTTACTTTTTCAGGCACCAAAGGAAAAGAAATCGGCTATGGGAACGTGCATTTATTAATAAATAATAATTTTTAAAAACAATAAAAAAACCTCTCATTTATTGAGCTACTACTCAGTAAGAGATACAATACTGGTTGTGTTGTATATATTATCTCATTTAATCCTCTCAAAATCCTAGGACATAGGTAATATTATCTTTATTTAACAGATGAGGAACTAAGGCTCAGGAGGATTTACTTAGAGGTCGCTCTGACTTTACGGGCATCATATGTTCTTAGTTACTCTAGAATAGTCAGAAATAAACTTCAGTTCCTTCACAATTTTATTCAAGGCTAGTCTTGGGTAGATTGGAGAGGGATAAAATAAGGGTATTCTTCTTCAAGACGTGGAATGTGTTAACTTTAGAGAATATCTGCAATATTCAAGAAAAATATGCAAAACTACAACCTTATTCTTAATCCGTATCGTTAATTTTGATAAAGGAGAAAATAAAAATGTTCTTTCACTCTGCAAATCTATTTTTCATTAAAAGCAGACATTCCCTGAAGTAATATTAAATATTGGGCAGGCAACCAAAATATATTGCCAAATTCCGTTCTTAATTTGGTTGTGTGAAGCTATTTCTAATTTTCTCTGACAGCAAGTTTTCCAGGCTGACAATTGCTCAGCAAAATTGCATTACGATAAATCCTCCAACCTTAAGAGCTTTTGCAATAGCAAAATTAGAAATTTCAGAGCTAAATCTCACGAAAGATTTCATTTTAAGATGAGACACATGCAAAGAACTACTATAAAAACTAACACATAGTGAAGTGTCCATGACATTTGCCTTTCCAGTGACAATTATCAAATATTCAGGTTTTGCTTTAGAGATGTCTCAGTGTATATACATAGCCTCAGAACAGAGAACTTTTTGTAAGATACATGTCACTTTGAGTGTAAGGAGACAGCTAGATGTAGATAAACTGAAATTCATTGTTTTGTGGGTTGTAATCTCTAGCATTGATGGGGCTGCTTTGTTAATCTCTAAAATTTTTAAATACACTGACAGTATGATTTTCATCAAATAATCTGAAAAGCTTCAAACCTGGGATTTAACCTAGAGACTGGGGAAAAAATAAACAGATTTAAGGGTCTAGATGGAAATCTGAGCACACAGGATTAAAACCACCCTCCTCTCTGTTCGCTTCCAACTTTTTCTACAGTAGACAAAGGAAATAAAGGGAAATCTATATGATTACAGAAAATGAGAGGACTATACACCAAATAAAAGCAGAGATGGAGAGTTGGCCAATTTCAGATTAATCATAGAGGAGGGCTAACCGTCCACTGGGAAATAGATGGAATAAACCACCAGTCTTTGCTACCCTAAATTTAGAGTGATATGTTTATGGGATAGCTGTTTAGGGCAAGTGTTGGGATTTCTAAGGTCTTAAAGACATATCACAGAAACTAGAGTTTTGACAAAGCAAACTTCCTATTCCAAGGATTACTTCTAGCTTACCCTAGGTGTGGATGGGTTGCTTGCTAAATATTACAGGGGGGTGTCATGGCTATGTCATAACAAGAGAGTTCTGGCATTTAAAGAAGGTTGCCACAAAGAAGGTTGCCACCACGAACCCATTAAAGAAATAATTTGCCCCAAAGATAAAGGTTTATACTTAGATATTGCTAGTTATAGCTTCCTCCTTACTCTATAAGAGCAGCTATATTTCATAGCTGTATACAATATACTTTTATGTACCTATATTCCAGCATAGTAAAGACAAATTTTATCTGACAGATTCCAATAATGAATCACCTAATTGCTGACAGAACTCTCTCAATAAGCAATTAGACCAGCTTAGACCCCCTTTGTCAGGATGTCAAGCATAAAAAAGAGTGTTGCATTTTTAACTAAAGGACCAATCTAAAAAATCAGAACTAGTATTTCTTTTCATTAAATAGTTGCTTTAAAAAGAGAACTTGTTAGAACATCTTTAATTTTTTATTTTTAATGAAATTCAAGAAAGTATTAAAATTCTTAAGCAGATGGAAACACTGAATTAAATGAAAAATCATTACACCAAGAAATATGTCTTTTGGAAATTTAACAAAAATTCAGAATACTTAATTTTGAAAGTATAATTGGGACAATTAAAAGCTGATTAATTATTACAGAAATTGTGTTTATGAATAAAGAGAAAAACTTGAGTTTCTCTTAGAAATAAAAGGAAAGGATAAAGATGAAAATGATATGAGTCACTCAAGTAAGAGGAGCTCCTCTTCCCCCTCCTCAGGTAGGCTAAGTAGCAGAAGCTTTACTCACAATAAGTGTCAATGGTTTAACTTGCAAATAAAGACCTTAAAAGTCATCACTCCTGTCCTTACAATAAGAGCATATTGGACAAAATAAAAATCCTAATAACTTTTCTTGAACCCATCAGGGATTTAAAGTTGCAGGGAAAACCATCACCTCAAAATCTTGAAAGAGAAGTATATCCAGAGAGCCACATCTGAAATCTGTTTACTTGCAGCAGAAGATGCTGGAACCATAACCTGGTAGGAACCCTTAAATGGTAATTTGGATAAATTGTTGGAGCCTGAATGTGGGCTACTGTGAGAGTAAGAAAACTACTAGGGAATTCAGTATTAGGAGACCCCCCCACACACACACACACACAATTTCATGGGTTTTACTACCAGCAACACCTCCTCCTTGTGGTTCTAATGGGAGAACGGAAGAATAATCACTGTAAAATGTGCCCAGTTCCCTCTCCATAACATAGCCCTACTCTCCAGTTAAGAAACTTTTCCAGAGCCTTATCCCAGATGGACTACTGGGCATTCCTCCTGCTCTAGCCTCCTTTAGCCTTCCTATCTCACATAAGTGGCAAAAACAGAGTTAACATGCCTCAGGGCTTCCAGGAATTAGATTGGGAGTTCTGCAGCCATAGAAGGGAAAAATAATGTCTTGGAATTTCCCAAAATTAATGACAGACATCAAACCACAGATCCAGGAAGCTCAGAGAACATTAAGCAGAATAAACACCAAAAATATCTATATTTAGGCAAACTGTATTCAAACTACAGGAAGACAAAGACAAAATATTTAAAGAAGGCAAGGGTGGAGGGGAAACTTACTTCTAGAGGAAACGGGACAGGAACTACAGTGGACTTCTCATCAAAAACCATGCAAGCAAGAAGTGAATGGGATGAACTATTTTAAATATTTTTAAAAGAAAACCAACCTAAACTTCTATATCCAGCAAAATTACCTATCAAAAATATAGGAAATATAAAGACTTTTTCAGAAAAACAAAATCTGAAGTAATTCATTGCTGTCACATCTGCTCTGCAAAAAAATGTTAAAACAAGTTTTGAGGCCAGAAGGAAGATGATATAAGTCAAATATTGGGTCCATGTAAAGAAAAGAAAAGCATTGGAGAAAGAATAAATGAGAGTAAAATAAAATTTTTATTTCTCTTATTGTTAATTAATCTAAAAGATAAGTAATTATCTAATTAATGATTAGGTTCTCAGTGATGTCAGCATCACAGTGACATAAGATTTTTAGGTGATGGTTTTCTCTGCAACTTTAAATCCCTAATGGGTTCAAGAAAAGTCATTAGAACTTTTATTTCAACCAACATGCTCTTTGTCCC
This sequence comes from Physeter macrocephalus, assembly GCF_002837175.3. Lineage (NCBI taxonomy): Eukaryota > Metazoa > Chordata > Mammalia > Artiodactyla > Physeteridae > Physeter > Physeter macrocephalus. The sequence goes on along the minus strand of NC_041222.1, from coordinate 94,372,711 downwards.
CATTTTTAACAACTAACTAGGCATCCGTTCATGAACAGAAGTGCTTTTGTGGGAGCTGTGGAACCCAGCACCATAAGCCGACAGACCAGGGAGGAATCTTGCCCACCTGTGCATCCAGTAGTAGACAGACAGGCCTCCATTCAGGTTATGGAACGAGGAGGAACTGGCAAACCCAGCCCAACCCTTCTCACCCACAGTCAGGGAAATTTTGAAGAGTGCTGACTTAAGAAGATACTTACTGATGAGAGAGATTTTGTAGAAGTCCATCCTTCTAGAGGGAATATTCCAGCATGCCACTGGAACCATATATGTATACATGAGTTTGGACACATTTGGAGAGGTTAAGAGGAACTTTGCCAGCACAGCCTCCCTGCAGGGTGACAAAGCACATGGCTAAATTAGCCAGCAGCAACCTCTCCTGAGAGGGAAAGGAAAGTGGTGAGTGAGTGCCCAGCTAACCAACATGTGCAGGATGCTGCTGGAGAAACATGTTTCTCTCCAGCAGCACCCAGAACACTGAGGTGGGAACTCCATGGCTGGGGGAACGGGGATATTGGAAAAGAGGCAGATAAGAAGATCAAAAGGCATTAAAGAGATGCAGTTCTTGCTGGTTGTACTCAGGACTTCAGCAGAAAGTGCACCCACAAGCCTCTGGGAGAACCTCCCCCGAGGACCCCCTCCCCACCAGGTCTGCAGACACACCCAAAAGTGCTAAACCTACACCTCCTCCCACTCTGCAGCTGCCTACTTGGGCACACTCCCTAGTGCAGCAGTGAGAGAGAGCACCTGTAACAAAGTGCTTTCAGAAAAACAGACCAGATCGGTGGGCAAGAGAGGAACCACAGATTTAAGCTATAGCTTCACTTTCAGGGAAACAAAAGAAAGGTTTCCAACAGCTAGCCTGGTGAGCTGAAAGAAGCAAAGACATAAAAACTTAAGAATTCCTCCACAAGAGGGAGCAATACGTGTGGAGCAGGTGTATCCATACAAGGTTGGAGAAAATTCCAGATATAATAGGACAAATAACAGTTAATTATTAAAGGCAACTAGTAATGATTTGACAATCCACCACAGAGTCTTTCCTAAATTTAACATCTGTATATACTGAGTTACCCATCTTTCATTTCTAGCTTATTTCCTGTCTTCTTCTATTATACAGACTATAAAAACTAAAACTCCATTTCCAGCCTTTCTGTGTACATGAGACACAATTCTGGCTAATGAGATGTACACAGACATCTGCTGGTGCTACCTCTTCTGCTTCCTTTTTTTCCTGCCTGAAGTATGAACCCAGGATAGGAAACTACAGAAGTCATCTGGTAACCATAAATTAGCATAAAAACAACAGCCCTTGTGTTAAAAATGATAGAACAGAAAAAGTGGAAATGACCCTGGAGTTCCACCACCAGCTCCAGACTATCTATCCCCAAACATCCTGTGATACAGCAGAGCAAGGGTCTACTTAGTCAGTCTTTGTCAGATTTTCTCTAAACACAGAAAAACTTTCTAAGTAATGCACTGAGCCTGGTAAAACCTAAAAGGTAAAAAGTCAGAGTGATGGATTGTACCTCAAAAGAATTTAAACTTTCTGAATATCAGAAGACACCATAAAGTCAAAAGATGAGTGAAAAGTCTGAGAAAAAAAAATAATCAACAAACAACACAAGCTTAAGAACCTAAAAATATATAAAAGCACTCATACAAATCAAAAAAATTACAAACAGCCAAGTAAAAAAAAAGAAAAAGAATATGACCAAAAACACTCACAGGAGAAATGTAAGTGGATAAGATATGTTTGTTTTGCTTACTGCTGTATTTCTGGTGTTAGCACAGGATGGGCAACTAATAATGGTTGAAAAAAATGAGAAATAAATGGAAGCAGTTGAAAGAATTGTCAACATTATTTGTAAGCTAGGGGAAAAAACAAGTTTTAAAAATGAGGTATTTTCTCCCATCCAATTACCTTTCCTTCACAATATACAGAAAATAAATATGAGATGTATCATAGACACAAAGTTTAAGTATAAAACAACATAGTTTCTAGAAGAAAACATTGTAGAATATCTTCATGAACTTGAGAGAAGCAAAGATAAAGTACCACCCATATAAGAAAAATTGATAAATTGAGATTCATTAAACTTAAGAACGTTCATTCATCAAAAACATGATTAAGTGAGAAAAACAGGTAAGCCATAGGCTGGGAGAAGATATTTGCAATACATACTCTAACACAGTATTTATAGCCACGACATAAAAGGACTCCCATGAATTAACAAGGAAAAGACAAAGAACTAAACATAAAAATGTTTAAACATAAGCACAAAAGAGAATTTCTAACTGGCCAACGGGTGTACGAAAAGGTACTCAATATTGGTACTGATCAGGAAAGTGCAAATTTAACCCACAATGAGATACCTCTACAAACAGAGTGCCCCAAATTTAAAAAGACTGACAATGGCATAAGATGATGAGAAAGTAGAACAATTAGAACAATTGTTTGACAGCACCCACTAAAGCCAGAAGCACGTACACCCTATGACCTGGCAATTCTGCTCATATGTACACAAGAGAAATTAGTGAGTATGTCCACCAAAAGACATGTTCATAGAAGTTTTTTTTATAATAGCCAAAAACTTGAAAAAACTGAAATATTCATCAATAGTAGCAAGCATTTTAAAATTATAATATATTCATACTATAGAGTATAATGAAATATTGTGGAACAATAAAAAAGGAAAAAAACTATGAATTCAAGCAACCATGTTGACAAATGTCACAGATATAATGCTGAGTAAGAAATCCAGGCACAAATGTCAACATACAGTAAGACTCTATACAAAGTTCAAGAACATCCAAAACTAACCTCTGGTGATAAAAGTCAGAATAGTGGTTACTTTTGTGAGGGTCAGTGTGGGAGAAGGAAAGGGGATATCAACTCAAAAGCTATATGATGGAGTTTTCTGGGCTGTGGAAGTATTCTGTACTTTAATTTGGATGATGGTTACAGGATATATGAAAATTTTTTCCTTGATCTGTACACTTAAGATTTGTGTATTTTATACACTATGTTTTGTATATTTTAGACTAATAAAAAGAATAATCAATAATGAAATAATACTATTATTTTCATTTTTAAATGCATATAATACTCTTAAAATCAGAATAAATATTCTTTAGAAAATTAAACTGCACACATAGCTCCAGGATTATAAAAAGAAGAACATTTGTGTTCCAAAGATATGGACTGCAGAATTAGTTCTTAGTAGGCAAGTGACTTTGAGAAAGCCACTCACTTCTCCTTGACCTAACTTCTATATCTATGCAGTGAGGTAATAAATCTAGCACTGACATTGTGCAAATCAGGCAGGATAATGGGTGTGGCAGTGTTTTGTATATTCTAAAACTTTATTAACATATATTTTTGTTGCTGCTTATGCATTTCAGAAGTTCATCACTGACCAAACAAGCAGAGCAGTAAAACAGATTCTGGTTTTAAACATGAAATGTTATCTTAGTCTTTCTTTAAAGGAATTATAACAAGTGATTTCTAATACTTCCCTGTATTTAAATGTTATAAAGCAGGAAATAAGCCCCATATAAAGTCATATATTATTACTGGCATAAATTCTGTCTTTAGTCCACATATTAAAAGTGTGAGCTATTTGAGGAAAGAAACTGTATTTTATTAATATTATATTTCCACACAATACTTAACACAGTGCCTGGAATTCAATCAGACCTCAGTTAATTGTTGGATAATGAATAAAAGAATTTTGAAAAATGAATGAACCACTTCTACCTGCCTTTGACTTTCTTAATTAATCTACATGTTCTCAGATATCTTTCTAACTCCACCTTTATTTTTCAAATTACCTTTTAGTCTATCTTCCTTTTTCTTTAAGGCTCTCTTGCCCTTCTCATTTTCACAATTAACTTAAATCGCTAGGACCATTTAGGATGCTTGTCTGTTTGATTTTTCTTAAGACTGCTTAGTAATATCACTAAGATTCAAGAGCTTCTTTCAAAATATCTCCATAAAAATATTGAGTTAGAAATTCAGCACCAATTTAAAAGAAAACAAACTTAGCTTTTTCCCATAAAATTATCCTTCATTTATGTTATGAAGTCAAACACTGACCTTATGAACAATGAAGTCTGGTAAGGCCAGTTTGGGTAAGGGTTTAGGGTCTGGTATTATAATAAGGAAGAACGAATCTGACTCCATATTGGTTCTGTTCTTTTTACTTCAACCTTTGTACTTTGTTGCCTGTGCTTAGTCATGGCTGGTCTGCACCTTTTGTAAAAGAATTCTGCCTGTAGCCTGAAATAGAGAGGATAGCTTATTCTCAGGGCTCTGATGTTTACGAGTCCATTCATATAGAGATAAGTTGAAGAACAGAGAATAATATTTGTCTTGTTGGAGGTTTACAGGAACATTGTGACCTTACTTACCTACATAAACAGCTGTAAGAACATAGGATTCCGACACCAAGAAGTTTGCGACAACTAACTACATCTCTTCCTCACCTTGCCTTTAAAAATGACTTGCTGAAACCCTTCAAGGAGTTTGGGAGTTTTGGGGTACTAGCCACCCATCTCCTTGTATGGCCCTGCAATAACCCTTTCTCTGCTCCAAACTCCAACGTTTTGGTTTGTTTGGCCTGACTGTGCATCAGGCACGTGACCTTGCATTTGGTAATGGTAGGTTGAGATGATCAAAGTACACACTTGAGGGTCACTTTAATATCTCTTGAAGTAAACACCTATTGAACCAAAACACTTATTAGTGATGACCTGGCTTCCTTCAAGTAACCTGGTTGGATTCTAGGTTCCAACAGACTAGGCTCATATCTTTGATTCCTCTTTCATTCTCCTCCCCACACCCCCACACACCTGCAGATACACATACTCTACTTTGTGTATCTATACATATGATGCTGGGCACAAGGTGGGTGAATGCTTCTTGACTTTTCTGCTGCCCTCTCATTTTTTTTAAATAAATTTACTTATTTTATTTATTTATTTTTGGCTGCGTTGGGTCTTCATTGCCGCACGTGGGCTTTCTCTAGTTGTGGCAAGTGGGGTCTACTCCTCATTGTCGTGTGAGGGCTTCTCACTGCGGTGGCTTCTCTTGTTGCGAAGCAAAGGCTCTAGGTGTACAGGCTTCAGTAGTTGTGGTACACAGCTTCAGTAGTTGTGGCACATGGGCTTAGTTGTTCTGCGGCATGTGGGATCTTCCCAGACCAGGGCCCAAATCTGTGTCCCCTGCACTGGCAGGTGGATTCTTAACCACTGGGACACCAGGGAAGTCCCTGCCTTCTCATTTAATGCTGTGCAGCTCAACTTAGCTTTCTGTTACTTACAAAGAATTATCCTTATTTTAAAATTTCTATGGCTCTATTGCACATGCTTATTTTGGTAAAATACCCCTTGAGATAAAAAAAATCTTTGTGGATACTGCTGATGTTAACAAGGAGGTGGATATTTTCAAAGCCAAAATTTTAGGTGTGTTGGTGGTATCCACATGAATTTAATCTTAGAGATTTACGGATACCTATTCATAAATGGGTTTGGAAATGACCCCAGAAAAGAAGAAACAAAAGTTGCAGGTAGATATCACCACATGTTAAATGAAAAGCTTGGATTACATGATCTCTAAGCAACAATCCAACTTCAATAATGTACCAATCTAGATAGCATAGCTGTGAACTGATGACTTATTTTATTCTGGAAGAGAGTGTGGAAGGGAAGGAAATGTTTATTGATGCAAGCAGATCTTTTTACAAGCCAGGGCAATGGAAAGACCAAAGATTGTCCATGTTAGATGCTGTGCCAACTCATTCTATATAAAAAATTTAACTTTTCATTGGTGTAAAAAGGAGACATTTTATAACAATCGAAAATGTCTTTGAAGTTATAGTCCTTAATTTTTAAGTAGAAAGTTAAAAATTATATTTCCAATATTCTTAATTTAGCTGATTTCTTCACTTAAGCAACTCAAGACTCATTTGGTTCAAATGAGTAACAGAAAATAGTGTCAAACATATTCTCTAACTAAGAACATAATTTTTATTTTAAGGAAGGTGGAGAGTTATGCAATTTTTTAAAAAGCACACCACATAATTTCCAAAATGACTGCGTCTCTAGTTATTTAACCCCATTAATAGTAAGTATCAAGCACAAAATAAATCAAAAGATGCTTTTGAGCACTGTAAATCTGTTCTAATGATCTGGCATATTACAAATGAAGGTGATTAAACTTGAAAAACTGCTATAAACTTCCTGAAGGTTAATGGAAAGTTAACAGCCACTTTGTCTTCCTGCTTGTGCGCTGGGCAAAATTAAATACACAGAAGAGTCTAGGATCCCTTTAAATTCCAGCTAGTTATATTCTAGGAAGGCATACGGATGCTTGAACCCCTCCTACCCTGTCAACCTCCCTTCCCCCCAGCCTTTGATGTGCTCGCAGCAATAAAGGATTAGAAGTTCTCAGGCTGCTTCGTGCTACCCCTCCCCCAAGCATCTGACTTGTTTGTGCCTTTCTTTCCCTGCGATTTCACTGTGTGTTTAGCCCTTCCAGAGCAGCAGTTTCCTTAGCAACAGGCTTGCCCTTTTAGAGGCTCAAATGATGACAGCGGTTTATGGGCCTGCGTTCTCCCAGGCCTCCTTGCTGCCTCGCTCCTCTGTCTCCCTCATGAATGCTCAAAGGTCAAAAAGTAAAGTCCGTGTTGTTTCACTCTTTTCAAACAAAGGGCAGGAAGCTACAACAGGTTGGGAAAACATTTTCACTAGGATATCTCATGTACAAGTCATATTCTAAGGTTTAGATGAAAAAGAACTATTTTCTCCACACATGAGGACAGAGAGGTGGCAACAGAGATTACAAAGGATCGAACTGGAGGGCTGGCTACGTGGGGAGATACGGATTGGGAACACAGGATGAGTTTGTGGGGAAACAACGTAATCTGTTTCCCCCTTTCTATTGATCTTAGAGTCACAGAAATAGAAGCAATATTGGGGACCAGTGCAAGACCTGGTACAGAATCGGCGCTGCAATTTGGGGCTTTGTGCCTTAGGCTCTGAACCTTTTTATTTAAAATTCTCCTTTTAGGTATGAATTTCGGATATTTAAAAACTATAATAAAAGAAACACTCAATGAGCCATTTACTGAATTTTAATAAAAAGCCTGGAGACCATTATGGGTTGTTAGATCAATATTATATTTCTTTGTATACCATTTGTAATTTATTCACATAGTCATCAAATATTCATTAAGGGCCTACTACATGCCAGGGAATCTTCTAAGCTTTGGGGAACATCACTGACCAACACAGACCTTTAATTTTTTTTTTCTTTCCTTAATAATACATTTCAATTTATATTTTTGCAAATGTGTCAAGATTGCAGCTTTGTACTTGTCTTAAAAAATCACAGATGGAATTGTTCAGGTGGGAATACCACTAACTTACCTGTGCTTATGAACCAGGCAAATGGCAGGGAGGCTTCTTTCCATTTGCTCGGTAGTTATTCCTGCCCACGGTAGTGGACAGAATCAGGTGAGCAATAACAAATCTTCTCAATTATTTTCATGATGCCATTCTCCATTCACAGACTGGTGATTTCTAAATCTCCACCTGGACCCTTGAGTTCTACATCCATGTACCCTAATCTTTACTAGACACCTCCACTTGGGTGTCCCACAGGAACCTTGAATTTAACCTGCCGCAAACTGAACTCAGCACCTTCTTTTCTGATCTGTCCTTTCTCCTGGGGTCACCATGACAATAAACTGTACCATTATTCACTCACTGTACCAACACTGAAACCTAAAGTCATTCTGAATTCTTCTCTCTGCCCCATCTCCAATGTATCACCACTTCCTGTAGATTCAACTTCTTTAAGCTTTCTCGAATTTGTCCACTTCCCCTCATTTGGCCATGCTGCAACCCCGAATTGGTCATCCTGCCTCCCTTCTGGCCTTCTCTCCCCAGTCCATTCTTCAGCTGAAGCTAAATGAGGCTTATAAAATGCAGATCTGATTATGCCCTCCCCTGCGGTTATAGCCCTTAGGTGACTCCCTACTCCCCTCAGGACAAATATCTTAATTTGACTTATAGGACTTCATGGTCATCATCCTCTCTCATTAAATCATACTCACTACTTGCAGTTTTCTTAATACCCCATGGACTTCTTATGCGGCCCTTATATATGCTCTTTCTTTGTCTTCAAGTCATACATATCTCATCCACCACTGCTGTGTTCTTTAGATCTCCAGGTGAGCTTCCTCCGAGATGTATTCCCTAACCTACAAAAACTAGATTGAACATGGTCCCCATGTGTGCTAAAGAACAACTACTAACTACCTACATCACATCGATGATGTACCATTTCTCCCACCAGACTGGAAATTACTTGGGGGCAAGGAACATGTATCTTGTTCACTCGTGAATCCCTAGTACCTAACTGATATTTTTAGCATAAAATTTGTTGATTGATTTGTTGATTGAATGAATTAATGCATTCTAGATGTTTAGAGTTGTTCATTTGACTTGAATGATATTGAGCTCATGGATTATTCCCATATGAGCTTCTCAGCATTGAATTCTTTAAATAAAGGACAAATCTAAAAAAAAAAACAAACCTTCATTTTCATACCTAGTCTTATAGAGAAACTGGCATCTTAAAGAACTTAGTTATTGTTGTTATTTGTGTCTTCCAAATTCACTTCATTTGAGGTAAGTTTGCAGATCAATCATAAAAACTAAGAGTAACCTGAATGAAGTGTTTCTTAAGGAAACAGAAGGAAGGGTGTTTTTTTAGACTCCAAAAGGGAAAGCCTTAAATAGTTAGATGTTAGGTAATACAGAGCTAAATATGTTCACTTTTTGGTTAAATGGTATATTGCATTACACAGTTTTTATATCCTGAGAAAAGAATTCTTTCCAATCTGCAGAGAATATAATGAGATAATAAACATTTTAAATTAAATTCAAGAAAATACTTAACCCCTGAGTGTCTTGGTACCTATGTCATGTACAACAGCTTCAGCTAGTTTTTCAAAATATACCCAAACCATTCAATAAAATATTCTTATACTGTCCTTCAATAAATGTCAATGACACAAAATTACATTACAATGCAAACCTTATGGTACCTGGATAAAGAAATGTGATTAAAATGTGTGACAGCAGAATGAGAATAGAGTGACAATAAATAATTCTAACTCATCATTTAGGGGGAAACAAGGTAGGCTAGCTCTTTATTTCACCCAATATAACATAAACATTCTAGATGTATAAAAGATTAAACTTGGAGAGAGAGAGAGAAGAATTGAAAAAATATAAGTGAATATATACTCAGTGGTTTTGATTTGATTACATAAAATAACATGTTTGTTTAGATTTTTTGAGTTTTTTAAAATTCAGGACATCAAAAAATGTGAATGAGGAGTGAAAACTCAACATCATCTTGAAAAAATATTTGCAACATAAATAATGGTCACAAGATTAAGTAAAGAACTCTAGCACATCAACTTTGAAAAATCAGAAATGAAAACTAAGCAAACCAGAAACAAAACTCTGAAAATCAAACACTGAAACAAGCTAACCATTCATGGCTTTAAGTTCTACCATAGTCCAAAAGGGAAAATAAAAGCCACTCTAGGTATCTCAAACTGAGAGCATTTAATACAGGAAATTGGTTGCATAATGATGGAAGAGTTGAAAAGCCAAAGGAGGGATGGTGACATAATGAAGACATTGTAACCCAGTCAACAGTTGTGACCAACCTTAGGATCGGAGGGACTCAGGGCAGAGATAGTATTACCAAAGCAGATAAGCCAGGGCTGCCTGGGGAAAGTGGTATCACAAGAAAACTACCTGGTAATAGCTCAGACCACAGAGATGGAGAGGACTACTCCTTCCCTCAAGCTGCACTTATTTCAAGTCCTCAGATGTGTTATGATCTCTATTCTCTGGAAGAGTTTCTGTGCCTAGAACTCTTCCACCCTCTGACAGTTCTGGCTAACTCCTAGTCAATCTTCAGGAGTCTGCTCAACTCATCGTTCACTCTTTCTAGGACACCTTCCTTCATTCTCTAGCCTAAATAAACTCTCTCTGTAAATACTTCATGTTAATCCTCTATTGCAACACTTACTTAATATTATTGTAATTATAATGGAATTGTCCACCTGCCTGGACAGACTGTAAGCTCCATAAGAACACAAACTTAAAAACTTTGATTTGTCTTGTTCCCTGCTGTATGCTTAGTGCATAAAGCAATTTGGCACACAGCATGGGGATCAAAAAATAATGAATAGTCAAATGAATTTCCAATAAAAGAGATTTGATGTATTCTCAATTTTGCTTTGAAAACTCACTCTTACACTCAACCCATATGGATTGGGTATATCTGACTCTACTGTTCACCATTGAAGGAGCACATACATTTTCACGTATGGCCAATCAATTCCATCACCCTGACTAATGTGGGAATGGTCAAATAACCACATTGGCTTAAATGGACTCAATCTCGTGACTTCCTCTGAGTTAATACTTGAGAGATGTTCTTCTGCTGAGATTGCTGAGCTGAAAGATGTAAGCCTGGAGCTGATGGCAACTATTTTGCCACCAAGAGGGTAGAATCTGCACCAAATAAGAAAAAGAGCTTTGATCTCAGTGAGAAAAGTGAATGACTGAGTTCTAATGGTGACATCATTTGAGCCTCTGAATCCATTCATATCTAAAGCCAGGCATACACCTGAATTTTTAGCTACATGATTCAACAAATTCTTCTCCAGGTTTAGCCTGTAAGTTTCTGTCATTTGGAAGTGAAGAGCCCTCTCTGATTCTTTTATCAAGCACCAGGAAGAACTCTGACCTCTTCTCATGTATTCTGATCTTATTCCTCCACCACTATTTAGACTTAGGCTCTGTCTTATATTCTCTGTGACTTAGATACCATGACCAAGGAACTTATTTCTTCAATACTTATTGGCATCTACAGGCAATATAATAGACTCCAGTGATACATAGGGACCAAGATATTTACAGACCCTAGATGTTACTGAGTAAGGCAGAGGTTCTCCAACATGCAGGGCAAAAGCAGCACCTGTGGAGCTAGCTAAAAATTAAAAATAAAAAAAAATGCTATTTCATTTTCAGATCCCAGTACAGTACTTGTGAAGGTGGAGTTTGAGGATCTAAATTTTTTTTTACTAAAAAATCACAAATGATCTTGATCAGGGCTGTCTTCAGAAGAGTTTACTTTATAAACACCAGAAGGAAAAGGAGATACTAAATTACTGATGACCAAGGAAATGTGAGTGTTTTGGGAGCTGGTGCTAGTCTGGAGAATCACAAGCCTCTCCCTGAGGCCTGAATTGTGCTTAGGAAGAAAGCTTGGCAGAAAGAGAGGAGAGAGTGGATGGGACAGAAGGCCTGCATGTGTAAGTCTCACTGAGCAAGAAGGATGAGGGCACATCTGGCTTGCTGATAGATGACCGGAATAGCTGGAGGATGGAGCGTAGAGGAGAGTGGCTGGCCATCGGTCAGGAGAAGTGGGCAGGGACCACCTCCTGGAGAGCCCTGTAGGCTGTATGAAGGTGTTTGGACTTCGGAGTAAGAAAAGCCAGTAGGGGACTTCCCTGGTGGCACAGTGGTTAAGAATCCGCCTGCCAATGCAGGGGACACAGGTTCAAGCCCTTGTCCGGGAAGATCCCACATGCCGCGGAGCAACAAAGCCCATGCGCCACAACTACTGAGCCTGCGCTCTAGAGCCCGTGAGCCACAACTACTGAGTCCGTGTGCCACAACTACTGAAGCCCCCGTGCCTAGAGCCCATGCTCTGCAACAAGAGAAGCCACCGCGATGAGAAGCCCGCACACCGCAACGAAGAGTAGCCCCCGCTTGCTGCAACTAGAGAAAGCCTGCGTGCAGCAATGAAGACCCAACACAGCCAAAAATAAATAAATAAATAAATTTATTTAAAAAAAAAAAAGAAAAGCCAGTGAAAGGCATTAGGCAGAGAATGATTTGTGTTGTATAAATTGCTTTGAAATAATATTGGGTATTTTAATTTTGGTTTGTTCATTCTTTTCCAGTGCCCTCATGCTGCTTGGAGCTATTTCCTGCCCGACCTTTTCACTTTCCATTACACTTTCAGTTCACTCATTCACTTAACCAATATGTTTTGAGTACATTCTCCCTACTAGCCATTGTTCTACATATTTGAGAAAGAACGGTAAAAAAGCAAAAACAATCACTCATAGAGCTTATATTCCACTGGCAGGTATGGGGCTGAATACAAGCAAACAAAACAAAACACACTAATCACGTGAAGTGGTTTCAAATTGGGATAAGTGCCCTAAAGAAAAGAAAACAAAATGACAGTATAGACAAGAAATTATGAAGGAGTTTTAGAGGTGGGTCAGCTACTTAACTATGATGGTCAGGGAAGACCTCTCTGAGGAACTTGCATTTAGCTGAAATCTCAAAAATAAAAAGTAATGATCTGGGCAAAGAACATTTAAGCAGAGGGAATGAGTACAAAAGCCTACAGGATACCAGATTAAGGAGGATGAAGGGCTCTGAGAAGGAAGTATCTTAAAGAGGCTTCATCAGGATGATCAAGAAAATGATGTATTTGAAAAATGTTCAGGTTATGAGGATGCCATATGACATAATAAAAAAAAACTAAGAAAAAATAAAATCTAAAAAGGAAATAAAATTATGGCATACTAGTTATCTCTGCAGTGAATATTTACATGGTAGCAATAGTTGAACATTGCCACTGATTTAAACAAAAATGTCAAGACCAGGAGAACAGTGTGTGCCAAAAGAGATCCTAGGGAATTCCCTGGTTGTCCAGTGGTTAGGACTTCATGCTTCCACTGCAGGGGCCCCGGGTTCCATCCCTGGTCAAGGAACTAAGATCCCACAAGCCATGGTATGGCTGAAAATAAAAAATAAAAAAAAAATTTTAAACCGAAAAAACAGATCCTGGAGGGGGAGCATTCACGTGCAAGTAATTCATTGAAGACGTGCCTCTATGGAGAAACCACGAAGAGAAAGAAGGAAGCAGGATAGGGATGGTTTCAGGCCCAGTCCCCACTGAGCATGACTTAGGTCTGAAGGAGGAAAAGAAGCTGGGTTTTGATAATCCCTACATATGGCCACCTGGGGTGGGACATTAAATTCCAGGTACTTTTGGACTCTCTGGGTGGCAGGAAAGCTAAGTAGCCCCAGTGGCCAGAGTCCAGTGGAGAGTGGGCAGTGTGAATAACAGTACAAAAAGCACACAGAAGCCTTTAGGGAGTTGCACGAGAGTGGGGAGGGATGGGAAAGGGAAAAGAAGTAAATGTGATCTTACTTTGTCACCATAACAACATGGCATTTGCCATGTACCTAATAATGCCAGACTCTGTTAGGATTGGCTCTCATATGTATTAACTATTTAGTCCTGAAAATAACTCAAACCCTTTCCCCCTAACTCTTAAATTCCATTTCCAAACTTAGCTGTTTCATTTGGAACTATGCTCAGAACTTGTCATATGTCCTTGTGAGTATCATCGCGATTTTCAGAAACAGTCTAAATCCATTCAAGGCTGAATTTTCTAATGTTTTATGCAATCGAACTCAGTTAAAAATTAAGTGCACTTTTAATATGCTAGCACTAGTTTCACTAGGTAACTAGTGATGAATTTTAAGGACAATTAAAAAGTAGAATTTATAAAAATTGTCCTGAGCAATGACAGTATTACTGGTATAAATGTATTGCATTTGAAGGGGTCTCCCTTAAAGGAGACTGCATGCACTCACACAGCATATTCGTTTATTGTGAGAAAACAAAGGCCCTTCATTCATAGTCATGCCTCAATGGTATCCCTTTAACCAAAGATGCAGATAGAATGTAGGTGCTCAGTTGCACAGCCTGGAATGTTCTCTCCAGCCTGCTAATTAGGTCAATCTAGCATGATCAATGATTAAAAAATGAAAACAGTCACCAATTATTCTGATGTCATTTTATCAATGTTTTGTTACTACCTAGTTTAAAAAAAAAGGTGGGGAGAGGAAAGGGATCATAAAGACTTTTTTTTAATTCTTACTTTGCCTTTGTAATTACAGTCTCAATAAAAGGTGGGAAAGTGGGAAAGCAACACATTTTACCTCAAATGGCCCTAACATACTGTGTGGTGCTTGTTAATGAGGGGATTCTTTAACTGAGGAAATAATTAACTTTGGCAATGAGAAAATGGTGGAATAACAAAGGTATGGGTCAAATAAAATCAGAAACTTGGAATTAAAACCCCCATGCCCAATTTGCCAATTTTCTGTTTTGAACCAATCTGCTTCACACTTTCAGGAATAATTGATTATGGCTTCAAGGTGAAGTTTTGCTAAAGCCAAGTTAAGCATGTTCCAGGACTAGCCTGGGGCTATTCAAGGCTAAAAAAAAAAAAGAACAGTTAGACTCATAAAAAACTACTCTCAGGACCAAAATCACTCCATTTAATTCCAAACACAGCATTCAATTACCTCAGTCTCACTACATATATCATTATTAATAACAATTATTAGTAATACTTTAATGAGAGCAAAAATGCTTCTAGTATCATTAATAAATTATAGTTAAATAAATTTTAATGTTTTCATCTTTATCTCATAATACTTTATTTAAATTTTTATCTTTGAATATATTTTTCAAAGATGATCAAGACAATCGTACATGTATATTACTTATGAATTATGCTAAACAGCTGAGTTACTGTTCTGGATCACCTCAGTCATGATGGGAATGAAGACGGCTCATCTTCCATGACCAGAAGCTACTCCAGCCTTTCCCATGGGAACCCAGTGAGGCTTTCCCTTCGACAAAAATCCAGAAATTGACCAAGAGAGCCCAGAAACAGTATGCTGATTAATTTTATTTGTCAGCTTGACTGGGCTAAGTGATGCCCAGATAGCTGGTAAAACACTATTTTGAGGTGTGCTTGTGGGAGTGTTTCTGGAAAAGATTAGCATTTAAATCAGTGGACTGAGTAAAGATCGCCCTTATCAACGCAGGTGGGCATCACCCAATCCATTAAAGGCCCAAATAAAACAAAAATGGCAGAGGAAGGGAGAATTCGCTCTTTCTGCTTACTCTGAGACATTCATCTTCCCCTGCCTCGGACGTCGGCACCCTTGGTTCTCATGCCTTTGGACTCCAAGCAGGACTTGTACAATCAGGCTCTCATTCTCAGGCCTTCAGACTCAGGCTGAATTACACCATCAGCTCTTCTGGTTCTCTCACTGGTCCTAGTTCTCTGAAGAACCTTAACTAATACAAATGGTTCATGCTCTGACCAGATGAAGAAAAATCCCACCTTTCAACATCTGTAAATCCACAGAAGGAGAGTGAGACACTGAGCATCCTCCAGAGTAAAGGAGAAACTTCTCACTTGGTACAGGAGGCAGTGGTGGGGAGGTGACAGTGCTGAACTATCAGCACAAGATTCCTCAGAGGTGAGACAGAAGTTAAAATACTGACATGTTATTTGAGTGATGGAAAATAAATGTAGAAATTAGAAAAATGAGATCAGAAATATTCTTAACTTGCTCCATGTTATGAGAGTCCCTGAATACCAGGGCTCCTCCACAGTGGGGCACCAAACCTCGAAAGGGCTTCAGTATCCCTCCCCACTGACAGGTCTACTATTTCATCATGATGACCTACTCTCTCACATGGTCCCACTAAGGTTATATCAGAACTTCTCTCTCTCCTCAAACTTTCCAGAATCCATCCCCCACAACGTACACTTATTCTCAGATGATGACCTCACTTTTTACTCCACTGTTGAAGAAGGTAATGAAGGAAAACTGCATCCAGTTCTCTTAACCAAAAATATACACATGCGTGCACACAGCCCTCTCTTCCCCTCCTTCTCTGTTATTACGTTGAAAGAAAGGTCCTGCTCTGATTGAAGGCATTTTTTTCCACCTGAGATCTGGAAACCATCATCTCTTGCTTTCTCAAAGACTCAGCCTCTTCCTTTATCCCTTCTCCTCACCCTGCGTAATCAGTGTCTCCCTCTCTATTGGGCCATTACCATTGGATGCAATATGTTTTAATATCTGTCACTAAAAAACACAGCAAAAATTTAAAAACCCTTAACCCTCACATCTTCTACCATTGGCTGCTCAGTTTCTTCAATGAATTCCTAGCCAAATTTAACAGTTGTCTCTATTATCTCTGTCCACTTCCTCAAGTCTCCCTTTACGCTATTTCATTCTGGTCTCTGCTGTCTGGTGACCTCATGTTTCCACATCCAATGAATACTTTTCTGTTCTCATCTGACTTCTTCTTTGGCAGTATATAATCCTGTTTACTATGCTTGCCTCTTGAAACATTCTTCTGTTTTCTTCTTCTGCAGTGGATGTCTACTGAATTTCTTCCACTGGGATCTACTTTTCCTCCTGGTAACAACATTATTTTGTCCTCCTCTTTTTCCATTGGTCATATCCTATCAGCTAGGGATGAGCCTCTACCTCAGCCCCAGACAATCAAATAATAATAGTGCATTGTATTTACTGTGTGCAAGACATGTATTGTTCTAAACATATTGAGAATATTAATTCACTTAATATTCATAATAATTTAATGAGATAAATACATTAGCCAATTCTAGCAATAACAAAATTGAACCACAGAATAGTTGAATAGTCCAAGTTCACTCAGCTTATAAATGGTGGTGCTGAGTTCAATCCCATACTCTGAATCACTGCACTATTCTGTTTCTCACGTTCTTTGACCACAGTCCTTGATCCAGCATGGGCATTGGGAAAGAGAAACTCTCTTGCCATTGGAATTCGTAAGTCAGAGGAACATATTGTGACCATGCATGAGTCTGCCTAAGAATAAGGTGAAAAAAGAGGAAAATAGAGCCAAAAAATAATGAATGACATCATTTGAGCCCTTGGATCTAACCATGCCTGAAACTGGCTAATCTTAGAGCTTTCGATTTCACAGTTCAATAAATTCTTTCTTTTACTTAAGCCAGCTAAGATTTATTTTAGTCATCACTTGCCTCCAAAATGCATTTATCAATATAGTCTCCACGACAGGACACACCCCAATTTTTTCCTACCTCTCAAGCCCTTCTTTCTCAGTCTCCACAGCAGATTCCTCCTTTTCAAACTGATCATTAAATGCCTGTGTTTGTTGAGTATTAGTGCACAAACCTCTCCTCCTTTTTTTCTCTACCCTCTTCCTAGGTGAGCTAGTCTAGCTTCATAATTCTAAAGGTCAACTATATGTTGGTAATTCCTAAAGTCATTTGTCAAATTTAGTTCTCTCACGAATTCTAGACTTATCCACCAAATGCTACTTAATACCTCTAGCTGGATGTCTAACAGACATCACAAACAAACTCAATTTGTCCAAACTCTTTCTCCTCCAGTCTTTACTGTCTCAGGAAACGGCACCACCATCTGCCTGGCTGCTCACACCAAGTATCTAAATCACCCTTTTGTCCTCCATTTCTTTCACCTTCTTATCAAATCTTGACCCTTGGGTTCCATTTCTAGATTTTTTTTTTCAAATATCAAACTCATTTCTTTATTTCCATCTCCATTGCCACCACCCTTGTCCACTCTTGCCCCTCTTCTAATTCATTCAGCCCATAGAAGCCAGAGTGATTTTTTTAATAACACTCTCTTGCTTAAAATTCTTTCATTAGTCCCCTTTGCTCTTGGAATAGCTGCCAAACCCTCTCTCTGTTCTTTGAGTCTCTACCTGATCTGGATTATCATACCTATGAACATCATATACAACATTCTCCTAACTCTCAATACATAGCTACATTGGCCTGTCTTTCAGTCCGAACACACCAATTCTTTTCTACATCTTGGAATTTCCACTTGCAGTTTCCTCTGTCAGGAATGCACCTCTTATAGCTCTTCATATGGTGGCATCATTTTCATTCTTCACGTATCTACTCAAACCCCATCTTCTGGAAGCTGCGACAGACTTCGTCATTCCCACCCATGTCCTCTCACCTCTACCTTGCAGGCCTGACTTCCAACTGCTTGCACTTGCATTTCTTTAGCTGAGGGTTTTCCCCTGGCCACATGTGCAGCAGGATGGAAATGCCAAGGAATGCCCTCGTTAGTGTCCTCCACCCCCAGCCATTCTCAACCAATAACTGACAGTAGTTATTTTGTAAATATCCCAACTCTTGCTCTCCTGGAATGGGATAACTCGGAGACCATGTTCAACATCATTTCCAAGAGTTCCCAGGGAGATTCAGCTGCAGTTGCCCAAGTGATAACATGATCGATAAATCATCCTTGATTGGCTCTTTTCCCTCTGTCTCACCCACTGTCTTTCCAGTGATTCTTGGGATTACCTCCCAAATAAACTACTTGTGCTCCAATTCTTATCTCAGAGTCTGTTTCTGGAATAACCAAACTGGCTTTTCATGGCCACTCTCTCTACAGAGGTTACCCTCAGTTACTCAAATTCATTACCTACTTTATTTCTTTCATAAAACTTATCACGACCTCTAAAAGTCTTATCTGTTTTTTGTTTACTTGTTTTCTACTTGTTTCCCTGAGACTGTCTATCTTCTCAACTTCTGTGTCCCCTTACCTAGTTCAGTGCCTGACAGATTAATAGATACTCAATAAATATTTGTTAAATGAATAACCAAATCATTGAACCAGTATACTACTTCTTCCCTGTCATGCCATGATTATGAAGTAATTATATTTTTATTAAAAGACACGTAAATTATCTTAATGAAGACTCTTATGCTACTTCCAGTCATGTCAGGTAACCAGAGCACTGAACTATTCCAAAGTGTTCTGAGAGTATTAAGGGAACAATACAGAGAGGGATTGCAATCCAGATTTTCTAAATGCAAGCCTAGTGGGATTTTTACCGCACTTCACCATTACTAATTTTGTATAGATCCAAGTTTTCTTTTCAGGTATTGAGATGAATCTGTATCAAAACATTCACAGCTCTGGCTTGCCTGACTTTCCTTGTGTCAAAAGTTATGCAATGTCAAGTGGTAGTCCAAGGCCAGGGATGCAGCTGTGTCCAAAAAAAAATACCAAAGCATTTATTATGGAAGACTAACTGGACTGAATGACACCTGAACCCTTGACCATGGTTTTGTTAAAATATCCTTCAAAGGGGCTGCGACCAAAATCTGCAATCCTTATCTTTTTATTTCTTCCCTCCACTTGGCTTAAACACACTTTGCATTTCTAGCCTAAAGAGCCCTTCACAAAATATTTTGTCCCTCTTATAGTTGTGAATTTTATTTCCTTCCACAGTCAGATTCATATATTCATGGTCTCCAGCGCTCACACTCCATTATAATCGGTCTATTTTTCTCACCTCTCCTGATGAAGAAGTCCCCCGCTAATCTCCAAATTGAAGTATCCTTCCATATTAAAATGCCTGCCTACCCCTGTTTTCCTGATATTTTTCTTTTTGATTACACTGCCAAGGTAAGCACATTGTAACTACTCAATAAGTACCTGTAGTCTGGCTATGAGAAGGCTCCTGCCTCTGAGGCTATTTCTCTGTCTCCTTTACTGTATCCCCATCCTTGTGGACACATTTCCCAAGACTGTGTCCTTGGTCAGAACCTTTTAAGCTCAAGCAGTGACCAAGGAACCACCTATGGCTACTTTGGCTATAACATATGCTATATGGAGAGATGTTTATAGGAGATATGGATGAAATGGCTGATGAACAGAAAGTCTGAAATACTAGGCCATCAAACGTGGCCTTGATTGTATAAGCAAGAGGGGTTGCTGATGGTTCTCCATGTACATAATACTCTCCTGAATGTTATAGGGGTCTAAACAGATATAAACCTATGTTTCACACCCCATGTATGCACACACCCTCACAAACATCTATCCACTGGAGAATCTTTATTATACAGTCTTTTCAACTTCTTCAAAATTTTTGAATCAAACTCCCATTATCACATAGAAAAGAATGTGGTACCAAGACAATCTAAATCATATAGGTGGGGAAAATGCATATTTATATTCTTCTTTAAGCAGATGATTTACAATTATATCAGTTCCTCATTTCATTAGCATACACTGTGATAAATATCAAAGGCTATTTCTAAATCACCCAGTGTTTTGCAATTCTGCATGAAATGGTTATCTCAGGTAATACCTTTTTACTTAGGAAAGAGCCAGGTAGGGTTAAGAACACAAATCCCAATGTTCGACCAAGGTAGTTTCTGTCTTGAATCTGCCACATCCTACATATATAACACTAAACAAGCCATTTAATTTCACAAAGGCTCACGATACAAACGAAAAGAGGTGTTTGTAGAAACTGGAATTCTAGGTCTTTTTTTGTAACTTTGCTGAGCTATATTTCACATATTGTAAAATTCACCCACTTAACATGTACAGTTGAGTAGTTTTTGCTATATTGATAGAGTTACGCAACTATAACCACATTCTAATTTCAGAGCATTTTCAACGGGTCAAAAAGAAACCTCATGCACGTTAGCAGTCACACTGTATTCCTGCTCCCCAACCCCATTCCAGCCCAAGACAACCCGGAATCTACTTTCTGTCTCCATGTATTTGCCTATTCTACACATTTCACATTAATGGAATCATATACTAAGTGATCTTTTGTGACTGACTTCTTTCACTTAGCAAGATGACGTCAAGGTTCATTTATGTTGTAACATATCAGTATGGTTTTTTTTTTTTATTGCTGAAAAACCTCCGTTGTATGAATATACCAATTTTGTTTATCCATTTATCAGTGCATGGATGTTTAGGTGTTTCTACTGTTTGGCTATCATGAATAAATCTGCTGTGAATGTTTATATACAAGTTTTCATGGACATGTATTTTCATTCCTTTTGAATATATACCTGGGAGTGGAATTGCTGGATCATATAAAAACTCTATATTTAGCATTTTGAAGAACTGTCAAACTATTTTCCAAAGTGGCTTCACCATTTTACATTCCCACCAGCAGTGTATGAGTGTTCCAATTTCTCCACATTCTTGCCAACACATTATTTTCCATCTCTTTTTATTTTAACAATCATCATTGGGTATGAGGTGGTATCTCACCGTGATTTGATTTGCATTTCCCTAATGACTAACAGTGCATGTGTCTTTTGGCAATTTGCATATCTTCTTTGATTAAGTGTTTATTCAAATCCTTTACCTACTTTTAAATTTGGTGATGTGTGTTTCTATTGTTGCGTTATAAGAGTTCTTTATATAATCTGGATACAAATTCCTTATTAGATACATGATTTCTGAATATTTTTCCTATTTTGGGTATTTCACTTTCTTGTTAATAGAAGCCCCAAGTTTCTACTGGGCTGAAGCCCCAAAATGTCAATTTTGATTAAGTCAGATGTATCATTTTTTCTTTTGTCACTCGTGCTTATGGTTTCATATCAATGAAATCATTGTCTAACTGAAGGTCACAAAGACTTACACCTATGTTTTCTCCTAGGAGTTTTATAGTTTTAGCTCTTACATTTAGATCTATGATACATTTTGAATAATATTTGTGTTTAGTGTGATGTAGGGAACCAAATGCATTCTTTTGCATGTGACTATCCAGTTATCTAAGCACCATTTGTTGAAAAGAATATTCTGTTCCCCATTCATTTTCTAGATACCCTTGTCAAAAACCAGCTGACCATAAATGTAAGGGTTTAATTCTGGACTCTCAATACTCTTCCATTGGTGAATACATATATCCTTATGCCACTACCACACTGTCTTGATTACTACAGGTTTAGTTTTTTTTTAACATCTTTATTGGAGTATAATTGCTTTACAATGGTGTGTTAGTTTCTGCTTTATAACAAAGTGAATCAGTTATATATATACATATATCCCCATATCCCCTCCCTCTTGCATCTCCCTCTCACCCTCCCTATCCCACCCCTCTAGGTGGTCACAAAGCACCAAGCTGATCTCCCTGTGCTATGTGGCTTCTTCCCACTAGCTATCTATTTTACATTTGGTAGTGTATATGTGTCAATGAGGAAGCAGGATATTTTGAACTATTCCTTGGGGTTTCCTTCCCCATCCCCCCAAATCTTGATTCAGTGAGTCATGGTCACTGTCAGTAATCAGGAACTCTGCTCTGAGTTGGTCTTTGATCTTAGGTTCCTCTCTTCCTATCTGCTTAGGCTTTATGCTTTTAAGGCCTCCTATGATCTGTCCAAGTCATAGGGCAGATGTGGATTTGTGGGGTAAGGCTCCTGCTGCTTCCTAAGTTCTAAAAAAGGCAAAGAGGTGCAGTTGACAGCTCTCCAGAGATAATTCTAACAACTAATGACACATTCTAACCTCTAAACAAAAATTCACTCAAAAATTGAGATACTATGGTATGCCAGGCTTTGAACACAAGGGGTATAAAGTGAATCCCTTCCTTCAAACAGTTCCCAATCTGGAGCTGTAAAGGTAACTTTTTAAACTTTATGAGGTGTTCCACTTGGGTGTACTCAAAGCCCTATAGTATGAACAAGGTGGAAAGGATTGTCAGCTTCATTTTATAGAGAAGGCACTTGGACCTTGGAGATATTGTCTTAGGTGGCAGAGCTGGGGCCAGCACTCAGGTCTCCTGACTCCAAGGCAGAACCCTTTGGCTCTACCACACTTGAAGCTCTAACTCAACCTAACCAGAATTCTTACTGTTGCACATGATTACTATAGTTTTGTGGTAGGTTTTGAAGTAGCAAAGAGTGAGTTCTCCAACTTCATTCTTTTTCAAGATTGATTTGACTATTCTTGGTCCCTTTCATTTCCATATGAAATTTAGGATCAGCTTGCCAATATCTGCACAAAAAAAAAAAAATCCCAAAGCAAAACAAAACTTGGATTTTGATAAGATTGTGTTGAATCTGTAGATCAGTTTGGGGACTGTTGTCATCCTAACAATGTTAAGTCTTCAAATTCATGAACACAGATGTCTTCCTTTTATTCATTTATCTTTGCTTTTTTATTTAGATCTTCCTTTTTTCTAGCAATGTACTTTTCATCGTACAAGTCTTGTACATATTTTGTTGAACTTATTTCTAAATATTTCCCTTTTTGACGCTATTGTAAGTGGAATTGTTTTTAAATTTTATTTTTAAATTGTTCCTCATCAGTGTACATAAAAATAATTTCTTGTATATTGATCCTGTATCCTGCTACATTGCTGAACTTGTTTATTAGTTCAAATATTTTTAGTGGTTCCTTATGAATTTCTATATATGAAATTATATACAAAATCATTTGGAAATAGAGATCATTGTGCTTCCTCCTTTTCAAATTGAATGCCTTTTATTTCTTTTTCTTCACTAATTGCCCTGGCTAGAACTATTAGTACAAGTTTTTATAGAAATGGCAAAAGCAGCATCCTTGTCTTATTCTTGATCTTAGGAGAAAGGTATTCCATCTTTCACCATTAAGTATGATGTTAGCTGTGGGTCTTTCATAGATGCCCCTTATCAAGTTGAGTGATTCTTACTTGTCAAATGTTTTTATCATGAAAGAGTTTTAGATTTTATTAAATGCTTTTTCTGCATCTATTAAGATGACCATGTGTTTTTGTCTTGATTTAGTTTATTGCATTGATTAATTTTCAAATGTTGAACCACTCTTTCATTTCTAGGATAAATACTTCATGGTCATGGTGTATACTCTTTTTTATATGTTGCTGGATTTGGTTTGCTAGCATTTTTTTGAGGGTTTTTGCCTCGACATTCATAATGAATATTGGTATATGATTTTATTGTGATAGCCTTGTCTAGTTTTGGTAAAAGGGTAATACTGGCCTTATAGTTGGGGAATATTACCTCCTCATATTTTCTTGGAAGGGTCTGTAAGGGATTAGTATTAATTCTTCTTTAAATGTTTGGTAGAATTCACAAGTGAAGCCATCTTGTGCCTGGTCTTTTCTTTGTTTGAAGGGCAATTAATTACTAATTCAACTTTGCTTGTTATAGGTCAATTCAGATTTTTATTTATTAAGTCAGTTTCAGTAGTTTCTGTTATTTTAGGAATCTATCTATTTCTCTAAATTATTCAATTTGTTGGCATACTGTTACTTACAGTATTCCCTTATAAATCATTTTATTTTTAAAAGGTCAATAGTGATGCCCTCTCTTTCATTCCTGGTTTAATAATTTTAGTCATTTTTTCTTCTATCAGTCTATTTAAAAGTTTATCAATTTTGTTGACCTTTACAAAAAACCAACTTTTGATTTTATTGATTTTCTCTATTGTTTTTCTAGTCTCTATTTCATTTATTTCTGATGTACTATTTATCATTTCCTTCTTCCTGCTTCCTTTGAGTTAGTTTTTATGTCTGCCTTTCTAGTTTCTTAAGATAAATGGTTCATTTATTGACTCAAGGGACTTCTTTTTTAATGTTTGTTAACAACCATAAGTTTCCCTCTAAACACTGCTTTAGCTTCACTCCATATGCTTTGGTATGTTGTGTTTTTGTTTTCATTTGTCTCAAAGTATTTTCTAATTTCTATTTCAATGTCTTCTTGACCTATTATTTATTTAGAAGAGTATTACTTAATTTCAACATATTTTTTAAATTTCCCAAATGTTTTTCTATAATTAATTTCTAATTTAGTTCTATTTTGGTTGGAAAACATATTTTGTATGATTCCAAACCTTTTAAGTACATTCAGGCTTGTTTTATGGACCAGAATAGAATCTATTGCAGAGAATGTTCCATGTATACTTGAGAAGAATGTGCATTCTGACATTGTAAAGTGACATTTTCTATAGATGTCTGCTAGGTCTAGTTCTTCAAATCTTTCATTTCCATGTTGACGTTCTGCTTAGTTGTTTTACCCATATTGAAATATCTAAATATTATTGTTAAATTTTCTATGTCTCCCTTGAATTTCATCAGCTTTTTCTTCCGGTATTTAGGGGCTATGTTTTAGGTGTATATGTTTATAATCATTACATCTTCCTGAAGGACTGATATTCTTATAAAATACCATTTTTTGTCTATAATAATACTTTTTGTCTGAAGTTTATTTTGAGCGCTATCAGTATAGCCACTTTACCTCTTTTTTAGGGTGCTATCTGCATATTATGTCTTTTTCCATCCTTTTACTTACAACTTATGTTTTTGAATCTAAAGTGTGTTGCTTGTAGATAGCATAAAGTTGCATCATGTTTTCTTTCTTAAATCCATTTTTCCAGTCTCTATCTTTTGACTGGTGTGTGTAATCCATTCACATTTAATATAATTGCTGATAAAGTAGAATTTAAGGCTGTTATTTTGCTTTTTTCTGCATATGTCTTTTCTTTATTCTCTATTCCTCCATTTCTGTCTATTTTTGTGTTAAATAGATATTGTCTAATGTACCATTTTAATTCCCTTGTCAGTTCTTTTACTGCATACTTTAAAAAATTATTTTCTTAGTGATTGCCTTGGGGATAACTATTTACATCTTAACTTATAACAATTTAGTCAAATTAATACCAACAAAATTTCAATATTACACAAAACCTTTGCTCTTCTATAGCTCCATCCCCTCTGTTGTGCTATTATTGTCAAATAAATTATGACTTTATACATTGATGGGCTTATAACAAATACTTTTATAATTATTACTTTATGCAGAAAATGTGTGGAAGAAGAAATAGTTGCAATCAAAAATATATTTATACTGTCTTTTATGATATCTGTCATTTACCTTTACTGGTGCTCTTTATTTCTTTATATGGATTTGAGTTACTGTCTAGTGTACTTTTACTTCAGCCTGAAGGATTTTCTTTAGTATCCCTGTAGGGCAGGTCTGTAAGCAACATTTTCTCTCTCTCTCTCTCCCTCTCTACTTCTCCTGGTTTAAAAATATCTTAATTTTTCTTTAGAAAAAACAAAAAGAAGAAATTATCCAGATTCAGGATTCTTTGTTGGCAATCTTTGACTTTCATCAATTTGACTATGATTGATATGTCTATGTGTAGATAGATATCTTTAAGTTTATCGAGCTTCTTGAATGTGCAGATTAATATTTTTCATCAAGTTTGAGAAATATTTGGTCATTATTACTTCATTTATTTAATATTTTTCTGCCATTTCTTTCTCTTACTGCTTTGGGATTCCCATTATGTGTATCTTTATGGTTTCCCACATCTCTGAGACTGTTTATTTTTCCTTATTCTTTTTTCTTTCTGTTCCTCAAACTAGATAATCTCTATTGAAAGTTTGTGAAGTTCATTGTTCCTTTCTTCTGCCAGCTCAGATCTGCTATTCCCCTACGGTAATTTTTAAAAATTTCTTGTTATTGTATTTTCAATGGCAGAATTTCTTTTTTTTTTTTTTTGATTTGAGTATTTTATTTATAAATGTGCATTTACTATAAAAGCAGTTGCATTTTAGACAACTTTTTAATGTTTATTTTTTACTATTTCTCAGAGGCATTTTAGAATAAATATTTTAAATGAAGGTTAGTGTAACTGATATAGAACATTGGCCCACCCAGAACAGTAACATCTTTTGGACGGACTCACATATGAGGTGGATCATTTCAGCCTGTTAAGTCTTACACTGTGTATAGATAACTATAATATGTATTGCATTAGTAACACTACACAGAAAGAATGAACACATGTCATGAAAGTTTGCAAGTGACAAACAAAGAGCTACCCATTTTTTTCCTTAAGAAAGAGAAGGGACAAGTTTTTGAAGTATAAGAAAAAAAAAAGGTATACTTCCTCAGGAACAATAAATCACTCACTTGCCTCATCTGTTTTTTAAACAAACACATTTACATTGTAGCTCAACAGAGCAGAGCACTTTTTTTTTCCCCCCTGGGATCTCAAAGATTATTTGAAAAGACATAGATCATACTCATTATGCTGCATTGGAAAATACAAGATCTAGTCTGCCTGAGCTGCCATGTAACAGACTCCAAATGAACTATAAATCAAATATAAATAGAAACAGTTGGCAATTAGAATTTAGAAAATGTTGGAGATTATTCTGTACTGGTGACTATTGTTCATTATGGAAAAGCACACTTCGCAGTTGGAGAATGGGGCTTTATTTTTCTTGACTTGATTCTAGCTTCAATACATGTACAATGAGTCTCACTAAGAAATATGTATAGGGCTTCCCTGGTGGCGCAGTGGTTGAGAATCTGCCTGCCGATGCAGGGGACACGGGTTCGTGCCCCGGTCCAGGAAGATCCCACATGCCGTGAAGTGGCTGGGCCCGTGAGCCATGGCCACTGAGCCTGTGCGTCCGGAGCCTGTGCTCCGCAACAGGAGAGGCCACAACAGTGAGAGGCCTGCGTACCACAAAAAAAAAAAAAAAAAAAAAAAAGAAATATGTATAAATGAGTTTGTGAAACCAGAAGAGAATGTGCAATATTCATAGAATCCTTACATAACAGATGGAGTTCCACATGTAAAAAGTATTCTATAAAAGTCAGTTATGAATAATCATATTATACACGTTTGTGCATTACTGGTGGTAAAGTACTCTGCTAATATCATGCAAAGTGTAAACATCCACATTATCAAAATATGTAATAAAACATGCAGGTGGTTAATCAAAATATTGGACTTAATCTGTACATTTTCAAAACTTTCTTTTTTTAAATTTTTCTTTTTCTTTTTTAAAATTTTTTTCCCCTGTAAAACAGTGAACACCTCCATGAGAAGTCTTGAGAACTTGGAGGTGACTTCATCTCTCTTCATTGTACTACATCCTTAATTCATCACTGACTATGTGCAACAGCTTCTATTGGGCTATTTTTTATAATGTTTAACAGTTTAATAATATCTTCTATTTAATGTGACATTATTGTCATCTTTTCCTTTAATTTTTGAAACGTAGTTTCCTTTAGTTCTTTGAGCATATTAAAAATAGCTGATTTAAAGTCTTTGTCTAGTAAGTCCAACATCTGGTTTCCTCAGGGACTTACTAGACAAAGACTTCATTTTTTGTTTAAATTGGATTTCCTAAATAATATATTGTAACAACTGTGATATCAGTTTCCTCCACTCGCCGAACCCCAAGTTTTCTTGTTGTTACTCTTATTTTTTCTTGTTTCTGATTATTGTTTAGCAACTTTCTTAGATTCTGTATTCCCTGAAGTGTGTGACCTCTGAGTTCTCTGCTAGTTTTTTTTTTTTTTTAAGTTCTTGTTTTTATTTTTAAGTCTGACTTCCTAGGTGTCACACCTGGTTCAGTATAATTTAGTGGTCAACAAATAGTTGATCAGAAAGTTTTATTAACTTTTGCATTTAAAACCTCCAACCTTTTTCAAGCGGGTCTGTGTAAAACTTCAAGCTTTAAAATTTGAGGCAGTTTACAAAACAGTCTTACTTTTATGTCCTACTTGCTTAGGGCTTCAAGGTCATCCAGAAGTGAGTGACTGGTACCTTCTCCTTTCCCAGGTCTTTCCTGGGCATTTGCACACGTGCAGCCTTTTAGATTTCCAGGAATATGTCTGAGCTTTTCAATGTTTGTTGTGATTTTCAAGTTCTGCAGGATTTGCTTTTAAAACAAGTCAGGCTCTTGTTTGCCCAACTGAAATCACAACCTTAGGCAACTGACACTTTGCCAGCAGCTTGCTATTGTTTCGATAAAGGCCTGAGGTAGGCTTCTCTCTACACACACACACACACACACACACACACAAAACACAATGAGTTGAGTTCTAGTCAAAGCAAATAACCACTACACTCTGAGAACAGAGGTTTCCCACGGTTGATGTTTGGACAAAATATTGACCGTGCTCTGGGGATGGCGCTTTTAGCAAATCTCAAAAAGCAGTCAGATCTTTCCATTATTTGCAATGTCACCAAATTTTGGTTACCATACTACTGAACTGGGAAAGGTGAGGGAAAAGAAATAGCTCCAAGTTCAAATGTCACAGACCCCACTGTCTCACTGAGTTTCAATGTTTCTCTTGGATAGATGATTTCCAGTTTGTCCTATGGCTTTATTACCAGATTTCTTCACTTGATTTTGGATTATTGATTTTAGTTGTTTTTGCCATAATTCTGTTGTTTTACAGGAAGAGAAAATTCAGTGAGATCTTTACTCTGCCATTTCAGAAGTTCACTCTCTAATTCATTTTTCTTTCAACTGTTAAAAATTTTTGTTTTGTTGTACTGTTTGACCAACTAAGGCAGATTTTCTCTCTGTGCTATTTCTTTCACCCACAGTGCATGCCTGACAAATGCTACACACTGTAAAGGACCACAGAAAAAGTGAGTATAAAAAAGTCTAGAGAATTGTGCTAAGTTTGTACGTAAATACACACACACACATATATATGTAGATAGGTATGCTTTCCTTTCTTTGTTCTAAAAAATGATTTAAAAGAATAAAATTTATTGTATCATGATGGCTTCCACTGACAAAATTGGCTGGAATAATTTGGCAGCTGATAGCAAAGTTGGGTCAAAATGCTACATGATTTTTCAAAGATAAAATACTTATGGAGATAATCATAAAGTAACTTTATTTTTTCTTCCACTGTTTTTTTAATGGTATTCAGTAATGTTACGGGTTTTTTTCTGCCCTTGTATGAAAATTCAGTTAGCTCCTCTAGATTCTTTATGGTAATAAAAAGGTTTACCATCAGTTTGAGTCACAAACACTCTCTCAATTCAGTAATCAAAGTTATCCAGCCTAATAATTTATACTGATTAAAAGCAGGACTTATCCCCATACCCTCCCCAAGCTAAGCCTTATTGAAATCAGGGTATCTGCCTTTAGGAAAGGGATTTCCGGTAACTTTTTCTCCCTCATTTCTATCCTTTACACACCAGCTGATAATTCTAATCCCCTCTTCTGAGGTTGGAGGAAAGGAAGATAAAAGAAGTGATATGAACAAAAACAATGTTACTTGACTATCATCATCATAAGCCGCCTTCTGGCCAAAATATAGTTAAATCTGAGTCTTTTTCCTATGAGGTTTCCAAGCTTGTTTGGGTTTTTTTTGTGATACCCTCAGTGCTTATCCTCAATAGCTAGCTGTTCCTAGGACCTTTTGCTAAAGACTCCAGCTTTGCAATAAAATCCCTTGATAGGCCACTTGCACTTCTATGGCTGTACCACCCCAAATGCTCCCATTTGCCTAATCTTACAAGCCAGCTGTTATGGATAACCAGCTTATATTACTACCTTTCCCTGCTATTTAACTATTCAGGCATCATTTCTTGACCCATGAATCAGACCCTAAGCTTCTTACAGTCAGAAATGATGTCTTTATGACCTTGAATCATCTTTATTGCTATCAGCATTTGAATAAATATATGCAAAAATATACACCAACGAAATGCTAGTTGATGTAACAATAACTAATAGTCGCTAACATTTACTGAGCACTTATTAGGTACTGCCCAAGAATATATTTATTTACTTCACATTTATTGATAATTTACATATATTATCATATGTAATCACTTTATAGGGTAAGAAAAGCAAAGCTTTAGAGTAGGTTTGCTAGCTGCTTCTGCCATGCCACCCAAGTGTGCCATGACACATGTACATGAGGAAGATGAGTTCCAGGAAGATTAGGCAAATTATTCAAGAATATATAGCTAATGGGTGGCACAACCAAAGAGTCCAGCTCCAAAATCCACATACCTATACCCTTTGGTATTTGGTATCCCTAATATCCTACTGGCTCTGACACTAACTTTTTGTGTGGGCTTGAAACAATTGTCTCATCTCTTTCATCCTCTTTTATAGAGTTGTCCTCTCTATAAAAGGAGGACAGACTGATCATCAAAGCCCACACTCTTGCTCTGTCATTCTATGGCTCAATGAAGATACCTCTAATCACAACCACTCTATAAAGCTCTGCCCATTCAAACTATCACACACAATTTGGCTTGAACAACAATATGAAGAACAATCTCTTCTCTCCATGCCCATCACCTTATTTCATCTTTACAGCATTTCTAAGTGATACTGAATCTCTAGGAATAGAGCCTCAAACACAGTTGCAAACACAGGTGCAAAACTAACAAAAAAAACAAACAAAAATGCTGCATTCTGACTCAAAAACGTCAATATTTTAGTGTTTCCTTGACCTTGAGATACTTGAATTCAGCACATGAACTTATCTGGCCTTGCAAACCTAACAGTAGGATCAGAATAAATAAGAAGCACACCAAAAAAAGTATAGAACACCATTATCTTCTAACCCTTAAAAAGAAAATTCCTCCCTATCACTTTCTGCAGGATGAATTTTCTTAGTGGTTATATTTGCTCTGCCCTTCTCCCATCCATCATTCTTCTCTCTCCTCCTTGGTTTTCCAAGTTCCTCCATTCTTGATAAATAAGCAGGTTTGCATTATCCTTTAAAACACACACCTTATTGTGCTGGTCTGAACTTGACACAAAACCCTTGTTTGTGAGCTGTCTGAAGAGGACCAACAGAGGTCTTGTCAATAAATAATAAAAGCCCAGCACATGCAAGTTTGAATTTTATGTGAAGTATCCAGAATACAGGTGTGACCTAAAAATTTCTCAAGTGTGAACAATGCAGGTTTATTTCCCTAGAAAACATGAGTTAATCTCATCAAATTATCACTTGACAATAGGTTATAAATCAACTATAGAGAAGCAGAGGAGAGGCTTGGATCTGATGCCATCTTCAAAGTCAACATTCAGCCTAGAATGACAGGCAGCACATAATCAGTTCTATAGCGCACTATCATGAGAGTTCCATTAATGGGATTTGTGCATCTGTTCAGTATCTTGCACCCATCTCAACAGTTTCTGGCATGGATATCCATAATAAGTTGATATGCAGCAAGGCCAATAAACACAGCTGGTGGAGGTTTAGGGATAACAAGTACATGAAATGTGTCCATGTGAGACAAAGAGCTTTACTTGGCTCCAGAGATCCAGTCCGTATCTTGACCAGCTAGCTATGCCTGTGTATTATTAGCATTGAAGGTCAGGGGCCTTCATAATCTACAATGAGAAAATAGTACTGGGTTTGCATAATATGATAAGCAAGAAAAGTTTGAGTCTATAGTCGACTCCAATGATTCATGACAACCAGGGCCTGCTGTGATTATCCAAAAATCAGTTCAATTTGGCTTTGGATTATGTCATCTAGAAAACGGATAAAGCAAATGTACTTAACAGGTCCACAGTTATGCAGTTAGTCAAAGATGGCCCTGAATCCAGAAACCAGGTCTTCTGACTTCCATTAAGATGATCTTGTATTTTTATCAGATTACTTTCAATTTGTCAGCAAACTCTAGCATTTGACAGAATGAGAAATAAAATAGATATGGCTCCAAAGAAAGGAAGAAGAAATATACGTAGGGTTCTCAGAAAAGTTAGATCCATTGAAGACAATAATAGAGGAGAATAAGAAAATCAGCTAGCATGTTCCATGCAGAAGGAATAAAACACATCTACTAATTGTTTTAGTTATTTATTTAGCTATTATTATTATTGAACATTAATCACTTGCATGATTGTAGGACTTGGCAAATCAGTTTATTTCTTAAAATTCTGTAAGTCAATGAGTCTTACATATGCCATTCCTGTTTATTATCGCCTAAGAAACTTAAGTCTGAATGTGGCATTCTGTCACAAAAGTTCATATAAGCCAACCCTTCAACTGTGCCTTTTTCCTTTGAAACACAGATATAGCTGAATTGATGTGGCTGGAAGTCTAAAGCACTTCATGGAAGACTTTGAGGTCAGCAGAAAACTTTATCACCATGTTTCTTTTCTAAAGCTTTCTCTACTCTTGAGAATAATAAAGGCCAGAATAATTAGACCACATTTAATAGTAATGCATGCACTAAAAACTCAATATAGTGTGAATGATAGCTGATATTTATACCTTAATAATTATAAAATAATTTCTCCACCTCCTCCCATTTGATGAGCTTCTTCCTCTCATATCCATTGGTTATCAGTTTCTGACAAGTGCTGCTGTGGAAAAGAAAACAAGGAAAGAGAGAGAGAAAAAAAAAGACCTCTTCTCAAAGTTTGAGATGTTTAGTAACACCAACAAATTTCACGCCTGATGTTTTTTTTTTCTCACATAAGTATTAAATTTCAGTGGAATTTATTAACTCAGTTCAAAAATGTTTCCAGGGACACAGCTTCTTCCCATCTTCTGGCATTGCATCTTTGATCTGTTTTCTTTCAACGTTATGCTTGTTCCTCATCATCACAAGTTAGCTGCTGCAGTTCCATGCATCACAGGAGTCACAAAAATATTGAGCAATAGAATAAAAATAGTTCCTCCATTGTCAATATTTACCAATGAGAAAAAGCTTGCAAAAATTCCTTCAACAGACTTCCTCTCATATCTCATTTGCCAAAATTACATTAAATGTCAATGTTTAAATCAGTCACAGTCAAGGAAAATGAAATTACCTATGATTGGTTAAAACTCATCAAAATACTCCCCCTCCTTGCTGCGATAAAGCCAAGCTTGCAACCCTGCCTGTGTTCAAAGAAATGAAAAGAACAACCAATAGCATCTGCTCATTTGATGAAGGCAGGATAAAAACTCCAAAGAGCGAAACAAGATGAAAATCCAAGAGATTAGGAATCACAGAAAATGGGTAAGATTTGAAATATGGAATAGGAGTTAAAATTGCAAAGTACGAAATAATTAAAGCCAGCAGCTGCAGCAGTGTTTTAAGGTAATATAGGAAACACAGATATGGCTAACCTGAGACCAGATACTACTGGCAATTTACTAGTGTGGAAATGTTACCATGTGACTGTGTTTAAATAAGTTAACAACATACACCTTCATGCACCATCACACGTCCCTCTCCACTCCCTCAGAAAAGACTCAAACTAGATTTTCCATGTGCCACCACTTCTAAGAACATTATGATACTTAGTGCCAATTTTCATTATTATGAGATGACTTTACATTGAAAACGGTGCTAAATGGCACTTAAACAGGATTTGTTAAATAAAATTGACATTCACTAGAGTGATCACCAACTGCCACAGAGGCTCCAAACCATGGATCAGACATTTAACTTGGAGCAAAAAAGAAAGAAATAAAAAGAACAAGAAAGAAAATAAAAACAAGTAAAAACATTAAGATAATCAGAACGACATTTGGGAACATATCAACAATACGTTTATCCGCACTGGCACTGTAGGCATCCAGTGTAGGCTTCGGAAAGTGAATTGTAAAGTTAATGGAGGTTTTGGGATAGGCTGTTTGTGATGGTTGAACGAACTTTAGGTTTAGAATCAGACAAACTTAGGCTTACTCCCCGGCTTTACTGATCACTAACTTTAGACACATTCTCTACTCTTCGTGATGATCAGTGTACTCATGCAGCAGGAGGACAATAATGCAGGAGTCTTGGATGATTGGAAGAGATGTAGAGACAATGGCCAGCACAATACTGATCATAACAGCCAAGAGTGAGAGCAGTAATGGAAACGGAAGTAGTGTTGGTGGTGGCAGTGGTTGGTAGCAGTGGTTGTGTACTGCTAGAGGTGGTGGCAGTGGAAGTGTCATAATGCCATGTTAGCAACCATACAGAGCATCTGTTTACATATCATTGACTACAAAGAAGTAATATACTATTGACTGCAGAATAGTCTCCCTATATCAATGAGAATCATCCTATCAATAAAATGTTCTCCTTGAGAAATGCCATGAAATAGTAAAGGAAGAGGAGAATAACCTGCACAGCCACTCAGATGGTTCCATCAAAGAGGTGATAGACCATTTCTACCAAGCAACACCTATGGAGTGAGGTCACTGAGCAGGTCATGGAAATATTAATTAAGGCTTAAGAAGCAGCACAAGTTGTGACCTGAGGGATGAATTAGAGATATATTTAAACGAGAGAGAAATCTGATATACAGTGCAGTAGAGGGACTGAAAGAAGAGAGCATGAAACTAAGAAATATTTGTTCTTCGAAATAATGCCATTTACAGCAACATGGATGCAACTAGAGATTCTCATACTAAGCGAAGTAAGAGAAGGACAAATACCATATGATATCACTCATATGTGGAATCTAAAATATAACACAAATGAACCTATCTATGAAAGGGAAACAGAATCACAGACATAGAGAATAGACAGGTGGTTGCCAATGGGGAGGGGTTTTGGGGGAGGAAGGGAGTGGGAGTTTGGGATTAGCAGATGTAAACTATTATATATAGGATGGATAAACAGCAAAGTTCTACTGTATAGCACAGGGAACTATATTCAATATCCTGTGATAAATCATAACGGAAAAGAATATATAAAGAGAATGTATGTATATGTATAACTGAATCACTTTGCTGTACAGCAGAAATTAACGTAACATTGTAAATCAACTATACTTTAACAAAAATAAAAAAGAAATATTTGTTCTTTTTCAAGCAAATTTTTCTCAAGTCTAAAAATGATATTCTCCACTAGACTCATTATTACTTTTTCAATAACTTATTAAATTCTCTGCCTCCCAGCTCTGCTTTCCTCACTCCAGTAATTCATTAACAGTTATTAGATGCAAGGTTTATGAAAGCAGAGCTGCTTTTGGAACGCTGTATAACAAATCACTGTTACCTAAAAGAACGGGATGGAATAGCATAAAAGGACAAAGCTGTAGAAATACAATTTGTAAAATAATGAGACGGTGCTCTGCAAAAACCACTGTGCTTAATTTTACAAAAGTATTATGCCAACCTCTCCAAATTTATATTCTAACATTTGTAACTCAAGTTCCTCATTCTAGTCAAGCTCATTTTCACCAGACTACTTCTACCAAATCCCAGAGTTGCCATCTTGCTCATTCTTGTTTAGTTAATAAAATTCTTTTGGTAAATCCTCCTTTTGAGTTCCATCCTCTTCATGGAGCCTTTCTTGGTCACTTCAATCCATGCTGATTTTCTCTTAGTTTATTTTATACTTGGTATCTGTTCTGGCCATTAGACTTTTACCACATATATTTCTTTGCTCTCTTACAATTACTTTTTATTCAAATATGTTCCATATTCTCAAGTAAACGCCTTAAGGATGGGGTCTATGTCTTAGTATTGCTGGTATCCATCACAGTTTGCCTTTCCAAATGGTATAGTGGTGATGACCCTGAACCTAGAAACAAATTTTGATTTAAACTTTTGTACAAGACAAAGAACAGAATAAAGGAAATGGAAATTTATGTTGTAAGAGTCTTAAATCATCCATGAAATGGTAGTCCGTGATAAGTTAAAGATTCATTGTAAACTTTAGAACAAATGCTCAAAAAATAAAACAAGAGATATCACTAAAAGACAACGAGTGGAGATAAAATGAAATTATATCAAATACTGGATCAGTCCAAAAGAAGGGGGGAAAAAAGGAAAATGGGACAGACGACAGATGAAACAAAGAGAAAATAAATAGTAAGATGTTAAATAAAAACCAAACTATATCAGTAATTATGTTAATATAAATATCCTAAACACTCCAATTTAAATACAGTAATTTTCAGACCGCAGAAAAAAGGAAAACCCAACTATATGTTGTCTAGAAGCATCTCACTTTAAATATAAAAACACAGATCAATTACGAGTAAAGGGAGAGAAAGGGGACGCAAATACTAATCAAAAGAAAGCTGGGGACTTCCCTAGCGGTCTAGTGGTTAAGACTTCGCCGTCCAACGCAGGGTATGCAGGTTCGATCCCTGGTTGGCGAGCCAGGATCCCACATGCCTCACGGCCAAAAAAAACAAAACATAAAACAGAAGCAATATTGTAACAAATTCAATAAAGACTTTAAAAATGGTACACGTTTACGGGGTTCCCTGGTGGTGCAGTGGTTGAGAATCTGCCTGCCGATGCAGAGGACACGGGTTCGAGCCCTGGTCCGGGAAGATCCCACATGCCGCGGAGCAACTGGGCCCGTGAGCCACAACTACTGAGCCTGCGCGTCTGGAGCCTGTGCTCCGCAACAAGAGAGGCCGCGATAGTGAGAGGCCCGCGCGGCGCTGAAGAGTGGCCCCCCGCTCGCCACAGCTAGGGAGAGCCCTCGCATAGAAATGAAGACCCAACACAGCCCTAAATAAATAAATAAAATTTAAAAAAAAAAAGGTCCACGTTAAAAAAAAAAACTGCAATGACTACATTAATATCAAAAAAGTAACCTTAAAGCAGGAAATATTACCAGGTATGTCAAAAATTATTATTTTAATGAGTTATGTGAATCTCTCTATAGATTCAATAATTCCCATCCAAAATCTCAATGGGTGTTTTGTCAAAATTGACAGCTGACTCAAAATTTTAGATGGAAATTGCTGGGTTCTGAGGAAAATATTAACCTTAGATTGGAAGAGAAAATGTTATTAACTAAAACAAAAAGAGGATATTAGGACAAATGCACAAAAATAAACTGTGGAGCATGGAAAAAATTAGTCACGAATCCCACATGATGGCTGTAGGCAATGAGGTCATCAGCTGAATAAGCAATTGGACAGTAGCCTGAAATTTTTAAAGAGGGGGTTAATATGTTGGTATATCCTCTGAGTTAATGGTAGAATAAGTAGGCTAAGGGCACATAAAAGGATTTTGAAGTGAAGTCTGAGACCTGGAGTCAGGTTGGAAACATGTATTTGTAGAAGCACCATTTTGGTAATTTATCTCCAGCAATTCTGAGAGGCTAGGGCATTGGATGGTTTCGATGATGGTAAAATTTGGGATTTATAGAAAGACTGTACACTCCAAGGTCCCAGTGGACATGCTATAGTGATCAAGAAGTTGGTAGATGATGACAGCAAAGTCAAGGAAGTGTGTAAAGTATATATAGCAGAATGAATGGGCATCCAAAAGTATTTGTATTTTCTTTTCATGAGCTTGAAATAGACAGAAAAATGCTAACTTCTATATATGGATCTCTCTCTCTGTCTCTTTCTCTCTCTCTCTCAAACAAAGACACACATGCACACATGCATAGGCAGACATGAGACTGATTTAAGACTTAATAGATCTAAGAAACCTTACTTTGGAATGGAATCAGCTAGAGAGTCCTATTGCTAGATGTCAAGCCTCTTTATAGGACATACAAGCACATAATATTAGAAATACATAACAATTTGGAGTCCATGGAAATTAACCTTTCATATTTACAAATGAGAACGTTATATTCGAAGAAATTTTCCACCACGCATATAAAGCCATCTATCAACAATACTGGAAGTAAACTGCACCAGTTTTTGGAATCTCTTGGATCTATTCAAAATAATTACTTGTATTTGGGTCTTTTTAAAAACATGAGCAAATAGAATTCTAGCTTGGGATCTGTTTCAGCTTGAGATATCATTGCTTTCACCCTTACAACAATGACAACCAAAAAAAAAAAAAAAAAAAACAAGCAAACTGTAAATTCACAACTTTTCATAAGTCCATCACAGAGCTAAGGTTTTAGGACAACGACTAAGAAGAAATCTAAAGAGAGGCAGGCACTTAAAAGGCATTTGCAAGGAGACACAGAACTGTAGCCCTACTTACCTAGGGCAGATGTAGCCAGACATATTTAAGAAAAATTCAGACAAAGTTGTCAATGTTAAGTTCAAGTGTGAGCTATCAAGAAAATATAGAATCGGTGGGGGCTGAAGATAGAAGATTTACTTTAACTTCCAAGCTCTTCTCCACTGTCCAGCAATCCCATCCAAAAGAAATAGAAACTTACGTTTACCGCCCTATCTATATGAGATTGTTTATAGCAGGTTTATTATCAGTTGCCAAAAACTAGAAACAACCGGGATGTTCTTCAACACCCAAACAATGGAAGACTATTTAACAATAAAAAGGAACAAACTGTTGATACAACGTGATAAATTTCATATGCATTTTTCTAAGTGAAAGAAGGAGGGATAAACCAAAAGGCTGCATACTGCGTGATTCCCTTTATATGACATCTGGAAAAGCCAAAGCTATAGGAACGGAGAAGAGATCAATGTTTGCCAGGAGCTGGGTAGGGAGAGTTGACTATAAAACAGCAGTATTGAGACTGTTCTGTAACTTGCTCAAATTTTTACATAGAATACGGGTCACCTTTCCAACAAACTCATATTCCATTGAATCATTTTGGAAGATACTGGTGTGATAAGGAGAAAATTGGCTTTGGAGGTCCAAGGTACTCAAGTTAGAATCTCTAGTTCTTGCAGAAATATGACCTTGAGTGAGTTATTAAACATTTCTGAGTCTCAGTTTCCTCATCTATTAAATAAGAGATGTCATCAGGATTAACTGAACAATTGAAGGAAAATACTTAAAAACATATTGATTCATTTCCTTTCTTTCCCTTGCTTGTTTTGAAAGGTCACTCCTAATGTCAGCAAATCCTGGCATTATGAGCCATCCCCTGTCCTTTCAAAAATCTAATTTGCTGTTTCCATGCGGTGTGCAAAGCCAGGTAATAACACACGTTAGAATGTGTCTAATACATTATCACCTATGTT
Source organism: Physeter macrocephalus (assembly GCF_002837175.3). Taxonomy (NCBI): domain Eukaryota; kingdom Metazoa; phylum Chordata; class Mammalia; order Artiodactyla; family Physeteridae; genus Physeter; species Physeter macrocephalus. The sequence goes on along the minus strand of NC_041222.1, from coordinate 94,333,272 downwards.
TAGATTGAAGGTCCGAGGGTCTCCTCAATGAATAAATTATGCATTCTTTTCTGGGATTTATGTTTTGTGGAAGCCATCAATGGATTTAGCTGTGAGGCACTTCTGAAGCAAGAAGCAGGGGAAATGAGCAGGAACTGAAAAATCTTGGATATTAAAAATAAGCCCCCAGAAGGCAAAATGACCTCCGTTTGTTTATGCTCTCAAGCCCACGCTGAACAAGCTGCCACCAAGAGCTTTATTATACAACTGCAGAGCAAGATGATTTCCCCCACATATTTAATAATGACTTGGAAATTTGAAAATGAGAAAGAAAAGTTAAGGGCGATTTCTCACAGTATCCTTGAGTCTCACACAGAGAGAAAAGTAAGTCAGGAGGAAGCTACTGCTGCAGCATAGGTGAGAGTCAGTGAAGAGCTAAACTAGAAAGGAGGGAGTGAGCCAGCACAGGGGCATAACCGACAGGGAACCAGCGGGGAAGCATCCTCAGGGCTGGCACTGCCTTAATCCTGCCTTCACCTTGATCCCGTGCATTAAAGATGATTCTGGTATTTCAAGTGTGGCACCCTGAACAGAAATGGAAAAGTTGGGAGGAAGGGTCAAATGATGGAAAAACTGAGGAATTTTTTTCAAGCAGGTTAAGTTTAAGGTACAAGTGGGATGTCCAGGTGGAGATTCCAGAGGACAGTTAGAAATAGAGACTGGGCGCTCTGATGAAGACCTGTGCTTGAGAGATACACATGAGAGAAATTCCCTTAGATACAGTAGTTGGAGCCCTGGATGCGGTTGAAATCACCAAAACAGAGAGAACAGGAAAACAGTCAAGGGCAGGAAAAGAGAACAGGAAAAGAAGCTCGCAAAGGACAAAGAGCAGAGGTCAGGGTGGAAGCTAAGAGAGGGCAAATTTCAAAAAGGCAGCACTAATCAACAGGATCGAGTACTGTCACTTGGCCAGGAGGTGAGGCTAAACCAAGCACCTGTGCTTGTTTCTCTGATTCCATATAAAGCCTAGAGACTGAGGAAGGCACTAAAAAAATGGCCACCCATGACTCTCTCTCCTTGGGTTACTCACTGTAGCATAATGAGCAGAGGATGAAGCTATCCCCAAGATGGAACCTGGGTCTCACACAGAATTGAAAGTGTACTGTGACAACTGCTGAGGTTAAGTACAAAAGGAAAATCGAGCCAGGCAAGAAAAGGACAAGAAATGTCTGCTTCTTCCACTTTCTTTTTTTAACATCTTTATTGGAGTATAATTGCTTTACAATGGTGTGTTAGTTTCTGCTTTACAACAAAGGGAATCAGTTATACGTATACATATGTTCCCACATCTCTTCCAGCATTTCACCAGAGAGTTTGTTACCACCTCTTGGGTAGATGTGGAAAAAAGCATCAGATAGTCCTAATTTGATCCAACAGATGTTATTGTTTACCCACTAAATGCAAGGCCATAGGCTGGGTTCTAAAGCAGCAGTTCTCAAACTTTAGCTGGCCTCAGAATCACTTGGAGGTCTTGTGAAAACGCAGATGGCTGGGTCCCACCTCCAGAACTCCTGTTTCAGTAGGTCTGGGTTGGGACCTGAGAATAATGATTCTTAACCAATTCCCCGGTGTTGCTGCTGCTGATGCCGGTCCAGGAACCATACTTGAGAATGATGGACCTAATGGCTCATCATCAGTGGAGGGCCATTTTTAATTCAGAAGGAGAAGTAAAGAAAAAATTTTGCCATATATCATGATGGTGAGATGGATCCATTTCAAACTTAGTAAAAGCTCAACGTTCTTGAAATGAACATCACAATCGACTTTCTTCATCAGAGTTCACATACTTCTCACTTTAGAGACAACGGCTGGGAAAAAAATCCACTCATATCACATACAGATGAGAAGCCACTCATATCACCTACAGATGAAAATGCACTCATATCACCTATAAACTAAAAAATAAAACAAATAAATTGCACCTAAATCTCCTTATCTAACACTTCCTGGATGTCCAGAAAGAAACGAAAAGATCTCTACTTTGTTGGTTAATTCTTTTTCTCCCAATTCAGTATAACCAGATCTAATTTATTGAACGATTTCTCACATTTTTACTCAGCCTTTTTTTCTAACTCACTTTGGATAATGAATTTCTTGAGAGCAAGGATCTCATTTCTTTAACTTTATCCACCTAGTAGCAGGCACAGGATGTAGCCCAATCTGTAACTGAGGAAGGAAGGAAGAAAGAAAAGAGGGAAGGAAGGAAGGAAAGGAAGAAGGAAGGAAGGAAGGAAGGAAGGAAGCAGGGAAAGGAGGGAGGGAGGGGGGGAAAGAGGGAGAGAAGAAAGGAAGAAGAGAGGTAAAGAAGAGAGTGTAGAAGGGAGGGAAGGCAGAAAAACAGGAAACAGGAAGGAAGGAAAGAAAGAAAGAATAGAAGGGGAAGGAATCTGATTTAGTTCCCGGACTCTCTCCGCCAGTTACCACGGCTGACTAGGCAGTTCGTCCTTGACACGGTCCTGCTCTCTCTGATCATCAGGCCTTGCCATTGGACATTTCTCCTCTGGGCTGGTCTGTTTTCATCCTTCAGCTTTTCCTTGACTTCTCCATCCTCCTTTCTCCAGTGTGACACCTGTTCTGGCATGAGCTCTCTCCCAGCCCGCCCCTGCTTGGTGGTTTTGTCATTTAACAATCCTAGTCAATACCAGTTCCATACTTGCAATTGCCCATCCCTCTCCCTACCACTCAGGCCCCAACCCCAGTTATCTTTAAGTTCTCCATCTCTTCTATGGCATAGTCCCAGGCAGTCTCCAAAGCCTCTTCATTCTTCTTTCACGTTATTTCTCGTCGGTTTCTTCTTTCCCAGGCTCGTTAGTACTACATTTACGGCTAGACTGTTCAAACGACCTTGTAACTGGGCTCTCTATTCCACTACTTCCCTCTTCCAACTAACCCTACCCACTATTGCCACATTAATCATCCTTAAATACCATTTTCATTATCATAGTAGCAGTTATTCTTCATTAAGCACTTAGTATGTGTCCAATTAATGCTAGACATTTTCTATGTATTAAGTCATTTCATGTTCACCTCATGAGATGTGTATTATTGTCCCCATTTTAGAGATGAGGTAACTAAGGCTTACTCATCATAAAGACTTGCTTAAAGCACTGTTTACGGCCTTCCACAATTTAACCTGCATTCCTAATACTTTCTCTCACTCTCCTCTTCAAAACCTCTGTTCCAGTCAAACTGGTCTACTGATGCTTCCAGACATTCCCTCACCTCCCCACCTCTATTACTGAGTGCATCTCACAGAGCCAACACAGACTGCCAGCCACCCAAGTGCAGGGCCTGTTGAAGATTCACAAGCCCAATCCTACTGGATAAAACATATTCTGCTTCCAAGAAAGCTCTGAGCACTACGGACCCATGGAACTTGACCACTTGTAACCATTCAGACAAATCCAGCTCAGGCTCAGTGAGTAATGTTCTCCTATTCCTTGGCTGCTGAAGCTTCTTAGCTCCTGGTTCCTGCTTCTGAGCATTCCTGATGCTCTGGAGGATGATTCAATAAATCTTATGAATATATTATACTTGCACCATCATCTGGGCTGAATGGCCATCCAGCTCACCAAGCATTCAAATAGGCAGAACCTCAAAAAATATAGCAATATACTTTTGATTGATAGATAGATGATAGATAGATAGATGATAGGATATAGAGATATGCAGATGATAGATGATACGGGGCAGAGGATGGATAGATAGATAGATAATAGATAAATAGATAGAAAGATAGATTAGCAAGATAGAGATATAGAGAGAGATACATAGGTAGATAGATGAAATATTAGTGCTCTCCAGGGAAACAGAACATTTATATGTGTGTGTGTGTATATATATATACATATATGTATACATATATATGTATGTATATATACATATATATGTATACATATATATACATACATATATATATATATATATAAAGGAGATTTATTATGAGAAAATGGCTAATGTGATTGGTTATGGAGGCTGAGAAGTCCCAGGATCTGCTGTCTGCAAGCGGGAGACCCAGAACAGCTAGTGGTCTAATTCAGTCTAAGTCTCCCTTGAGAACCAGGGGAGTCACCAGTGTAAATCTCAGTTGGAGAGTAGGAGAACATGAGAAAAAAAGTCCCAGCTTAAACAGTGAAGCAGGAAAAAAAAGGGTGAATTCTTCCTCCTCCTTTTGTTCTATTCATGCCCTCAGTGGACTGGATGAAGCCACCCACATTTGGGAGGGCAATCTACTTTACTGAGCCCATCAATTCAAATGCTAATCTCTCCGGAAACACCCTCACTGACACACCCAGAAATAAGGTTTCATCTGGGCACCCCATGGCCAGTCAACTTGATACATTAAATTAACCATCACAGATAGATTAAAAAAGTATATAATCCCTTCTTTTTAAAAATTTATTTATTTTTGTACAACTTGGGGAATATAGCAAATATTTTATAATATATTTTATAATAGCTATAAGTGAAGTATAACCTTTAAAAATTTTGAATCACTACATTGTACCCCTGTAACTTATATAATATAGTACATCAACTATACTTCAAGAAAATTTAAAAAAAACAAAAACAGAAAACCAAAACTAAAACAAAAAAGAACAAAACAAAACAAAAAATAATAAAAAATAGGGCTTCCCTGGTGGCACAGTGGTTGAGAATCCACCTGCCGATGCAGGGGACACCGGTTCGTGCCCCAGTCCGGGAAGATCCCACATGCCGCGGAGCGGCTGGGCCCGTGAGCCGTGG
>NC_041222.1:94325924-94328421 GCF_002837175.3 Physeter macrocephalus | reverse complement strand
GCGCGTCCGGAGCCTGTGCTCCGCAACGGGAGAGGCCACAACAGTGAGAGGCCCGTGTACTGCAAAAATAAATAAATAAATAAATAAAATAATAATAAATAAAAGGCCCTCAATAAATATTTGTGAGGATTGTTCACAGAGGGGAAGATGACTATAAAGTAATAAGAAGGAATAAAGTCTTATTTACTTTTGGCTGTGTTGGGTCGTTGCTGCACGTGGGCTTTCTCTATTTGCCGCTAGAGGGGGCTGTTCTTCGTTGTGGTGCACGGGCTTCTCATTGCGGTGGCTTCTCTTGTTGCAGAGCATGGGGTCTAAGCAAAGGGGCTTCAGTAGTTGTGGAACGCAGGCTCAGTAGTTGTGGCTTATCTTAATTCAAATGTATGTACAGTATGAGGTTTTCAATTATATAGAAATGAGTCAGACTATTAAGAATAACATCCCTGTCTTTTTCAGTTTTTCAGTCAGTGTGCATTTAACCTGTTCCAGCTCCACTGTTCACCTGGTGGCGTATAACCAAAGTGTAGCTATAATTTCTTGTAACAAGGAAGAGCTTCTGTAAGATTGTCTGGCCATTTGAAACCCGCTTAATGTACAGACTGGAACAGATGTCCAAGTATCAAAGGATGGTGACGAGACATGTGCCTGTCCTATTTCATGCCTGTTGGTAGGAGACGTTTTTTAAGTAGATAATAAAGGGAAATAGAAAATTGAAGGGGAAAACAGAGGCTGAAAAGTAAGCACAAATGATGCAAATTTCCTCAGAAAACAATGGAGTTTTCTTAAGGATCTGCCTGATTTCAAGATAAAGCTGAGCTTTGCATGTCACACTCTCCCCAGGCCATAACCACCAGCGTATTCCCATATTTTCTTTATACGCCCATGTGGCAAAGTGTTACCGTTTCAAGATATAATGATGACAAAATAATTGGTGGTGATGCACCCTATCCTGAGCATGAGACAGCTGTGCAAACCTTCAGACAGACCCAAGGGACACTCAGGGCTTCAGTGTTTCCGAGCAAACCAGGACACTCTTTAATCAACCCCAGGAAGCCAACACCCACCCTCTTCGACATCGTGCTCCCAGGAAAACCACAGACAGATCCATGTCAGGAACATGCTAGCCAAGGTCCATGGTGAATAAATGGAGAAAAGCAAGAGAAAGCCCTGATGAAATAGCAGTGGGGAACTGGCCGCCAAATACAACTGCCCCTTTCTTAAAGGGTGTTTGTGCAGGTGTGAGGTCAGCCAGTTCTGAAAGGGGGACTTCCCTTGGGCCCACCCTGGCCACATACAGTTTGGCCTTGATGCACCATGGCTTAGCCAAAAACAGGCATGGTGGGGAAGCCTACTTCCTTACCTTAAAATTAAGATTTCTCCACTGTTTGTAACATTGCTCCATGTTTTGTTTAGCTTGTTTCTTACTTTGTGATACTTGGGGAAAAAAAAAACTGAGGTTTTTTTGTTTTTTTGGTTTTTTGCTTTTTTTCTCTCACCTTTGTTGTTTATAGAATGAAGCCTTTGAAAGTTACCAAGGCAACAGAAATGCAAGCAAATAGAGAACGGTGTGTAGTGAAGCTAAAACAAATCCAATCGATCATTGATTTGGCACCTACTGCATTCAAGGAACATAGTATATGGACACTTAGAATGATGGAACAAAAAAATTATAGCAAGTAGGACCTTTTCTCAATTAGGTATTTTTGAAATTTATTCTACCACCTAGAAATCAAATAATGACAATTTAAACTTTTAAAAGGACATATCTTCTTTAAAATTAACATGCCAATGAAAATTAGAATAAAGATGTTCCAGAAAAAAAAAATTCCATACACTATTTCTATCTTCTGTTTGCCCCATCTAGATCCACTTTTTATCCTTCCTCCTTCTACTTTGTGCCCTAAGACACTGGTCTCTAAGGGGTCTAATTATAATTAGGAATCTTTTGTCCATTGGCTTCTGGTTGTGTCTGGCCTATGGAAGTCTCTGGCAGGAAACTGGAGGGAGAAAAACAAGGTTGGGATATTTATTGCTTAGAAATCTTCCTATAGAGTCAACTAGGACTAGCTCTGTCCCTTGACCAACTCCTCTTAAGTTGACCCTACCCATATAACTCTTTTCTGGGTTCCAGTAACTGCTCAGTTCCCTCGCCCCTCAGCCCTGTGTGTCTACTGGGCTTGTAGTTTCCCTGCAGTCTGCTCATAGCTTTGCAAATACAGTTGACCCTTGAGCAACACAGGTTTGAACTGCACAGGTCCACTTATATGCAGATTTTTTTTTTCAATAAATGCATACTACAGTACTACAAGATCCATGGTTGGTTGAACCTATGGATGTGAAACCTGGAATCTGGAGGGCCCACTTTAAAGTTGCAGGTGAATTTTTGACTGTGCAGAAGGTAGGTGCTCCTAACCTCCCTAAGTTGTTCAAAGGTCCACTGTACTCTCTTAATTAAACTCTCTTCAAATTGCCCTGTCTCAGGGGCTTCCCTGGTGGCGCA
>NC_041222.1:94324833-94325914 GCF_002837175.3 Physeter macrocephalus | reverse complement strand
CCGCAACGGGAGAGGCCACAGCAGTGAGAGGCCCGCGTAATGCAAAAAAAAAAAAAAAAATAACAAATTGCCCTGTCTGCTTCTGCTAGGACCATGGCTAATGCGTATCTCAAGCCTGGTAACAGAAGATATGGACCACAGTGAGGAGAAGGAACGAGTGGAGATAGGAAGACAGAAAGTATGGAAGACAAAGCAAGAAATGTGTGATGTGATCCTTCTCTTGGACTAGATAGAAAAGTCTGAGTCCAGAATCCAGACATAAGAATTAGTCTTGAGCAGAGTCATCATCTTCTTGGACTGCAGGAAAAGAGACTACAGTAGTTGCAGATATAAGTCTATTTGTCAGCGTGGGCAGAAAATTAATTTATACCTTAGAGTCATGATTTTCTTAGTGAGGCAGGAGTTAAAGTCATTTGCCAAGAGCAAAGGAGATAGGAGGAAGGTAAAGGACTTGAGGATTGTAAAGAAAGTATGGAATTGCCACTGCAGAAAGGGAAAGAGTTTTCTGAAAAGGTGCATGTAAACTGGATTAACAGAAAAGCCCAGGTGATTCTGCAGACCATGATTCTGTCATTGTACCAAGCACCGTGGTGATTTTTCTCCAGCAGCAATCAGAAGTCCTGATATAAGTGTAGAAAAAGGAGATGACAAAAATGACCCAAGGGGCAATTGCGAGGCAGGTTAAGAGGAAACAGCTGAGACGTCAGCACAATGATTTAAAAGAGTAGTGGTTCTGGAGCTAAACAGAAACTCAGTATAACTCTTTCCAGCCATGTCACCAGACGCAAGGTATCTTACCTTTCTCAGGCATAGTTTCTTCATCTATAAATTAAAGATAATGGAAGTATCTAACCATAGAGCTTTTTATTTAAAGAATGACATATCATCTATGTAAAGTGGTCAGTAACATACCTACCACCTAAACATGCTAATAAATGTCATCTTTTTTTTTTCTTTTATTTATTTATTTATTTATTTTTGCGGTACGCGGGCCTCTCACTGTTGTGGCCTCTCCCGTTGCAGAGCACGGGCTCCGGACGTGCAGGCTCAGCGGCCACGGCTCACGGGCCCAGCCGCTCCG
>NC_041222.1:94278401-94324310 GCF_002837175.3 Physeter macrocephalus | reverse complement strand
CACTGTTGTGGCCTCTCCCGTTGCAGAGCACGGGCTCCGGACGTGCAGGCTCAGCGGCCACGGCTCACGGGCCCAGCCGCTCCGTGGCAAGTGGGATCTTCCCGGACCGGGGCACGAACCCGTGTCCCCTGCATCGGCAGGCGGACTCTCAACCACTGCGCCACCAGGGAAGCCCAATGTCATCTTTTGATACTACTAATAAAGTATTGAGAATGATAGAAAAAAATACTAGTTAAATAATGCGATGGAGGTCTAGGCTAGATGGGGAAGAAGTCAAACCATGAAGGAGGCTTATGGACCAAGAGAATAAAAGGAAATTAGATATTTGAGATCATAGTGAGGTCCGATCCCAGTGTACCTGGGATAAGTGGAAGGACTACAGGCATAGAGAGTTGTGGGTAGAGAGCAGTTATTGGAGTTTACGATTTCAGAGGCAATGCAGAGCTGCTCCAGGCTAGTATTGTCAAACCTGTAAGATACATTGCTCCCCTCCACAGCCTGAAGAGGGCAAGCAACCTTTACAGCACACAATCCTGTCGAAGATGGAAGAAGACAGTGAGTCAGGTGACAACGCCCTTAACTGATAAAGGAGAATTCCCGAAATTCACACAATTGTGGTCAGATTGGCCAAGGGAAGGAAGAAATTGTTGATGGCATATTTGTGCCCTGTGAGATGAGGGGACAGCTGTCTCTACTCAAGAGAGCTGCAAGAAGACAGCATCCTTATGAGAAGAGCTAAGTTTCAGTTAAAATGGAAAGTGAAGTAATCCTGAACATTAGACCATAAAGTGTTTTCTTGATGAAGCAATATATGATTAAATTTCAACTTAGTTTCTAACATAGATGTGTTTTAATTCACAGTAAAATAAAAAGTATGCTTCATTTTTTCAATGGGAACAGTTAAAATGTACACATGATAAAATATTTAAATATGTATAGGTAATAATCTCTATTATTTATATATATATGTAAATTTCTATTTTTCTCTTTCTTGGCTGGAGAATCCAATGTAAAATTGTATTTTAATGAAATTTATAATATGAACTTTAAAAGTATGCTGACACAAGCAAAACATTTTACTTGAAGGCACTTCTTTATCCCATACCGTTCAAAAATAAGCAAATTCTAAACTCAAAAAATTAACTTATTTACAAAACAGAAATAGAGTCACAGATGTAGAAAACAAACTTATGGTTACCGGGGGGAAATGTGGGGAGGGGTCAGGAATAAATTGAGAGACTGAGATTGACATATACACATGACTATATATAAAATAGATAACTAATAAGGACCTACTGTATAGCACATGGAACACCACTCAATAGTCTGTAATGGCCTATATGGGAAAAGAATCTAAAAAAGAGTCGATATATTTGTACGTATAACTGATTCACCTTGCTGCACAAAAGAAGCTAACATAACATTTTAAATCAACTATACTCCAATTTAAAAAATTTTTTTTAAAGATGACAAAAAAGGACCAAAAGAATTATGAAATGTTTTAAAGGGGGATCATAAGTTTTAAAATGTAGTCAGATTAAGCAAAGTTAAACAAAGATGTTAGGAAGAATTTTGTAAAGATGTGAAGACAAAGAAAAGCTTGTTAATCATGTCATTCTACCAGGAATAGTGAGCAAGAGGGCAGCAAAGAGAAGAGTGATGTAGGAGTTAGCTTGGGGGTGAGAAGAGTACAAAGTGGGAAGATAGGGGCCTGGAGAGGCTGCATTGTAGATGACATGATGACAGAGATGAAAAGCAACGTTTGGACTGGCAGGGCTCAAGTGTTCACTGGTGGCAGGCAGAGTCTTCCAGAGGACAAGAGGCATAATGAATTCATAGAGTGTGGCCTGGCTAATAGACAACACATTTTATTTGTTCTGGAATCCATACAAAACCCTGGTGAGATGTTATTTTGGTGGCCCTAAGGAGGGACACTGGAGATTGCAGTAAGAGTGAGAAACCACCACGCATGAAGGCAGACTCTGCACAGCTAGTGGGTATAGCTTCAGGGACCATCACCTTCTAGAATTCACTGTGGCTGCAGTGATTTGGAGGTCTGAGATTCACATCACGGCCCTAGAAAGTGTCTAAAGGGACAGGAGGCCCTGCGCTCCAAAGAGGATGCCTCTGGCCACAGGTTAAACAGAGGAGACTAAAAACAAAGATCAACTTTCAATGCCTTTCAAATCTCTACGAAAAACAAGGAGAAGCGTTTTTTTTAAGGCATAAATCTACAAGGACAAAAAAAAAAAAAGAAATATATAATTCTCCTCCCCATCCCCCCAAAAGAAACCAGAAGACTGGCTGCTTCTTAGGCAGTGGCGTAAGAATGTCTTAAAGGAACACCAGGCTCAGCTGAGGACCAGAGTCCTACATAGGGATTACAGGAAAGTAAACATAGTGAACAGTGAGACTCACTGTTCCATCCCTTATTTGACTCCTAGAATAAAAACAGCCAGCTTATAAGCCCCCAACAGAAGATTAAAAGACTCTTTTCTGGAGAAACTGACCAGCCTAGTGAAACAGCCTGCCCCGGTCATCCTACAGTGAACACACCAGTTGACAAGCCTCACACAGAGGTTACCTTTTAAAATTTCACTCCCAAATATTAAATACTGCCATGGATCATCAGATATTTGAGGAAAGCCAGAGACCAAAACAAACAAAAGGTTCTGAAGGAAAGAGAAGAAAAAAAGTTTTTCAATTATGATTAATTGTGCAATGCACAGTCTGTGCCACTTATAGTAGCTCTGCCTGAAAATGATGTAAGTAGGTAGAGGTGAAGTCTGGGCTATCGCCTTATGGAAGCCACTAGCTTCCCCATAGCCACAGGAGGAAGGGATAGGCCCAATATCTAACCCTATGTAGCATGGGCACAAACCAATCTTTACCTACTCCAGCACTTGATTGATAGTTTGGTTGAATAAAGAATTCTTGGTTGAAATTGATTTTCCCCAAGAATTTTAAAGGCTGTGCTCCATTTTCTTCTAGCATGCAGGATTCCTCTCTAAAAGACTGGTGTATTTTGATTCTTGATTCTTTGTATAAGTTTTAACTTTTTAGATAGTTTTAGGATCTTTGGTCCTGACGCTATTAAATTTTCTAGATTCTGAGTTATCCTCTCTCCTGGGGTACTTCTTTATTTTGGCAGACGGCATTACTCAGCAGCTTAGGAGGTAAATTACCCAACACACTTCATGTCTGAAAATATCTTTATTTTCGTTCCTAGTTTGGTATTTTGGCTAGGTATAGAATTCTAGGTAAAAATTATTTTCTCTCAGAATTTTGAAGGAATTGATTCGTGGCCTCATAACTTCCAGCGTTGCCATTGAGTAGGCCATTGTTATTCTGATTTCTATTCCTTGATGTGATTTGTATTTTCCCTTGGAAAATGTTTTGGTTCTTTTTATCCTGGGAGTTCTTGAATTTCATAATGAGATGCTAAGGGGTGACTGTTTTAAAAGATATTTATTATGTTGAATGCTTGGTAGGTCCTTTCAATCTGGAAACTCATGATCTGTAGTTTTGTGAATCTTTTGTATTACTAATAAATTAATTCTTCTTTCTGGGTACCAACATATTTGGATATTGAACATACTGATCCTTCAACTTTCACAGTTTTTTAGCTTCGGTTTTTTAATCTCTTTGTTTATGTAGAAGATGGAATTTACATAAAGCAGGATGTCAATGATACTCTCCGGAGCTGTTCAGTTTGGGAACTGGTTGCAATCACAGCCAAGCATGAAAAGATAAGCGTGTAGCAGTTTAGGTTTGCACAAGCCTGCAAAATGGTATTCAGTATCATACGTTTGGGAAAGAGCCAGACAGCAATCTGCCACTTAATAAATAAGTTCAATTATCATAAACATAATGCTGTGGATCTATGCCTGCTGACTATTTCAACATATACATGCTGAGCATATTTTCTCCTTTTTACAGTCTATCAATTCTAAATAAATGTGGAAAGAGTGTGTAAGCAAAGGTTTTAGATGCTTCAAAGAATTACCCATTCTGGATTTTAAAACATCACCCAAACTGTTATCTATAATTCATTAGTAAAAGCACGTACTATGATCTCTTTGCGTGGGGTAAGGATAAAAGAATGAAGTACAATGTAGGATTCACTGGATTGCATTTCAGAGGAAACCTCTCTGGGCTTGATGGCTAAGTTAGCCAATCTGAAATTTAAAACCACAAAGCAAGGCACACACCAATTAAAATTCAAAAGGAAAGCAAATAGAAGATATTTCATCAGAAAATTTCAAAACATCAAAAGATATTACAAACTGAATATCAGGATATTCAAAGGCCTCTCAACTAGATAAGAATTTACAATATGACAGTTATTTTAAACAGCATTCAAATACCACCACGGTTATGCATTTTTCCATTATTAAAATCTCCTAAATGTATCTTGCCTATTTCACCCTCTCCACCTTTTCATAAATCCTACCCTTCACCTGAAGTATCTTCCCTCCCACCCAGATCCTACCCAACCTTCAGAGCCAAGTGAAAAATGTCAGTATCTCCACCTAACCCCTTCCTGATCTCCCTGTCCCATAATTTTTGCTATTATATCCTGTAGCATCATTTATTTGGGTATTAAGGCATATCTAATGAAGTAGAAGGTCTTATTTCTTCAAGTAGGTTTTAAGCTTCTTGAGAGCACAGACCTCACCTTGGCCTCCATGCATCCAACAGTACTTAGCTGAGTGCTGGAATAGAGTAGGCACTCAGTAGATCCTCACCAGTTATTTTTTTATGTGATAAAAGAGAAAAAGAATGTTCCCTTCTTTGCATCCGGGGAAATTATTTCTTTATTTCGGATATCATGAACAACCATTGATTATTTAAAACCTTGGCTAAAGTAGCTCTGACCGAACAAGAAACAGAAAACTCAATAACCTTATTTTTACATACATTTACATCATTTTTCGATGATCGCATTTTATAACAACATAAAAAGTGTCTAAAGCATGGCTATAGTTTTACCAACTACAGAAGCAGCATTTGAAACTTCATCTTGACACACTTCTGGTTTTCTGTGATGTTACACTCTCTTAGCTTTCCTCCTACCCCTCTAGTTATCCCTCTTCTGTTTCAGTTAGGAGCTCTTCATCCACTTGATCTTAAAAAGTGGGAGTTCCTCTAGGGTCATTTTTAAATTCATTTTTACTCCACACTACTTTCCAGGCCACCTTTTACCTAAGCCCATGGTCTCATGTACCATGACCTTTCTAAAATTTACCTCTGCAGCCCAGACATCTTTTCTGAGCTTGAAAATTATACATCCAACTAGCTCCACTGTTTGCATGCCTTACAAGCACTTCAGTTTAACTTACCCTAAATTGAACTGAAGATCTACTCTTCTTCTCAAACTAAAAGAAGCTCAGTGAATGACCTTACCATCCTCCCAGTACTATAAGCCGGGAACTCTGTGATTATACTTGAATCTCTCTATCATTCAGTCTCCCACAACCAATCTGTTGTCAGATCCTCTTTTCCATAACTAACCTGATGCACACTTTCATCTCTTCTGCCATCATACAGTCCAATCTATTTTTATCTTTTACCTGAATTGCTGCCATAGCCTTGTAGCTGGTATTTCTGGAGCCAAACCTGCCACCCTTCCAATCTATCCTCTACGCAACAGCCAATATAACCTTTTTACACAAATGTGATATCACTTACAGGTTGAAAACCTTCCACTGCTTTCTAACCAGACTTAGAATAATATCTGTAGTGAATGCCATTGTGTGCACCGAGGTTTTCCCACTCAGGACCAAGGTGCACATTCCCCCAGCTTCTGGCATGCAGCAGCTGATAGCTCTCAGCTGAATCCCTCTCCAGGATTTGCCCTCAGAGAAAGAAAGCTACCTCAACCATGATCACACACCCTTTCTCAGGGACGTTCCCATTCAACCAGTGGTCAACTGGCACTTGAGAAATTATAAAGACCTAGCCTTCTTACCTAAACTTGTAACAACTCTGAAGGGCTCTCGCAGCTCCCTCTAGGATGGACTGATAAGTCTCTTGCGACTGTATTATAGTCCAACTTATGTCTCTGCCCAGACAGTTTTACTTTCTTCACCTGCCCATAGATACTGATCATTAGAGTACTCACCAGTAAACTTCCTACCTGCTAATCTGCATCACAGAGTCTGCTTCCTGGAGAGTCCGACTTGTGATAGTATCCTTAACGTGTTCTAGAAGATCGTATACGACCTGACCTCTGCTGACTCCTATCACATCCTTCCCCAAGCTCTCTATACTCCTGCCACCCTGTCTTTCTTTCAGTTCCTTGAATATGGCATTTTTCTTCCTGTCTCGGGATCTTCATATGTCTTAGGCCCTACCTGGAACATTTAATGCCACCTCACATCTACTGCCCAATTCTTTTTTCACCATAACTTCACCTCTTTGCCTTATCTATTCTTATGTATTCAAATCTCAACTCCAGCTCAAAGAAGTCTTTCCTTTCCCCCAAGACATGTTAGCTGCCCTTTATCATCCTCCAGCCTACTACACTTCTCTCTCAAGGTAACTTAAAGGAACTAGAATGAAATATTCTGTAATAAATTGTGAAATATTTGTCTCCATTGATATAACATCAGATCCATGTTTCTCTTATTTGCTACTTTAGTTCTAGCACAGAACTTTGCACATAGTAGACATTCAAATCATCATATGTAACATGTTCAATAATCAGTGATATCACTGGAGCTATATCATCCAATCCTCTTACAGTAACAGTAAATAAATGAAGGGATACAAAGCCGACACCAGAGTCATATTCATATATGTATATACACAGAAAGGCTATGTCTATAGCTTAGTCCAACTCCTGGTCCTCCTGGTAACAAAAGAACCCATCTCTCCCAACATCCCAACAAAGAATTCCAGAAGTTACATGAGAAAGTATAATTGCCAAACAAAATTGCCAAACCCCATCTTTTAGAGGTAAAAAGAAGAAGGAGGTCAGGATTCAGTATGTGTGAGGAAGGAGATTGGCTAACCCAAAATAGAACAAAGACCCTGAATAGTAGGAAATGTCCCAGGTTGAAAACAGTTGAGAAAACTAGGGATAAAGATGCTTAAGTGTGTTAAGAGTTGCTGTGAAAGAAAGTGTCTTTTGTAGGTATATATAATCCACTTACTGTTTTTATAATATGGTAGATGACCAGCTTGAATGTGGCTGCTTCACCTGTACCTAGGGTGTAGACACAGAAGACAATAATAAATCAGTTAACTGTATGGCAAGTCTGATCTTAAAATTTTTGCAGTCACTAAACATGTCAATTTTCAGATTCTTCTAAAATATGGTTTTGTACATTGAGGTTGAAGACAGAGTTGGTTGACATGGACAAAGCTTTCATCCAAGTCTTCACACAGCACAACTCTGGGAAGCACCATTCACATTGTACCCTTTGTGAACTGAGTGCCCTGCAGTTGTGCATTGTGGCAGCCCTGGTCTTGGAACGTGGTTGATTAATTCCAGCGGAAGTTATCACAATTATATCTTTGGGATTCCAGGATGAGTCAGCAAATAGATGTACTGCAGTAACTGTTTCATCACCTGCCCTGCAGTCAAGTTTCACAGTGAGTAACCTTAAGCAGAGCTGGAGTCAGGGGCCAATTTAGGTAGAAAATCTGGAATCAACCAAGACTAACCCTGGGACAGTACATGTGAAGCAGATAAGAAATGATGCATCAGCATTCCGGAAGGAAAGAGAGTTCATGTTAAGGTTTTGAATGCAACTATGAAGTCAGTACAAGGGATGGATGGGGAGAAATATATGAAACCGGAAGCTGAATGTCAAACACAGAAACCAGAGATGAACTGCACATAATTCCAGAATAGACCTTAGTTAATTTTGTTAGTGCTGTACTTAGAAGCCAGTGGACTGGGGGCTGTGAGGCCTCAGAGGGGTGGCATTAGAGGCTTTGCTGCGAGGTGCTCCTGGAACTGTCCTTCCAGTCCTTTACAGCGTTGTGCCTTTTCGATGCCAGAGAACAATGTGGGCAGCTGATAAAAGCAAATATATGTCTTGAGCATCAATTATACTCATTCATTGAAACAGACATCTTGGCTCATTCACATCCAAAATCCCCTTCTTTTTTTTGACAGGGAAGTTGACTATGGCGATTTTTTCTTTAACCCAAATAACTTGAAGAATGGCCTCAACTTTTCTCTCCCTTTGTGCCAAAGGCAGACTGAATGCAAGAAAAGCATCTGTGACTAATCAAAACAGGTGATGGAGCCTAAACCTCATTACAGAGGGTTTATCCAAGGCCTCCAGGAAGAGGAAAATGACCCATGGCCACTTCAAGAGAGCATAAGTGGACAGACAGTAAACCCCAAATAAACAGCACTCTTTCAAGGCACTCATCTTTAATGTTGGGTCCACATAAAACTTTGAAAAGGTGGAAAAGGAACTGATGTTTGAGTATACATACTCTTCGGAGATCAAGTCTCCTCTGCATTCATTTTAAACTTAATACAATAGGATGAGCCCTACAGTGTTACAGATGACAAAGAGAATTAAGAAATCTAGGGTTTGAGAAAAGCAAATACCAGATGGGAAGATAGGAAGAAATACCACTGGTCCATCTCCTTCGAAGGCCAAGGCCCATATAAGCACTCTCACAGAATGTTCTCTATGCATCTTACATTTTCAGCAGAGTGCCAAGCTGAGTTGCTCTCCCAGCTATCCGATTCCAAAGGCTGAGTTTTGTTTTGAGCCAAGCTTCCCCTCAGTAATGACACCACAAGGATGGGAAGGATCCCAGAAGCAGTTCCTGGCTCCAAGCCATTTCTTTTATTACTTATTAACTTATTTTATATAGCCTTCAGCATGGCAAGAAAAGCTCCCTTTAATTATCAACAGGAATGAAGAAGCCACAAGGGGAAAATCAGAGCCAGAGAACTGCGGCTGCGCTGATTACACCCGGGCTCTTATCAAAGCTGATACAGGGGCCAGGCTGTGCAGACACCATGCTGGGAGCCGTGGGCTGTGTGTGGGAGGCACTGCTCGGTGCCGGGTAACTGTGCTGGAATGAATTCTCAACCAGGAGGCTTCTTCAGTTCTTCTTCTTTCCTCTTCTTCCAGTTCAGAGAAGTTGAACACCACACTTGCCAGAGACAAGACAGGGAAGATACAACCTTTATGTGCAGGGGACCAGCCTGGCAGAGCAGAATGGAGCTTTGAGGTGGTGATGGGGTAAATGGAGGTACTGGCTAAAAGGAAGCCTCAAGACTTTGCATAAGTACTGAAAAT
The DNA here is from genome assembly GCF_002837175.3 of Physeter macrocephalus. Taxonomy (NCBI): domain Eukaryota; kingdom Metazoa; phylum Chordata; class Mammalia; order Artiodactyla; family Physeteridae; genus Physeter; species Physeter macrocephalus. The sequence continues at coordinate 94,315,032 of NC_041222.1, read as the reverse complement.
TACCGTCAGAGCCATCTTATGAGCAAGCAGAGAAGGTGAGAATGTAAGGGCCTGGAGAACACCTAGGAAACCCTGCCCCGGCCAAAACATGTCTCTTCCTTGGAGTTTCATGGTGTCTAAGAAATCATCATTGGAGGATCACATCCAGCACTGCCTTCTCCCTAAAGCTACTGACGCCTTCTCATGAATGTCTTTGCCCCAGTTTTAACAGCAAGAGCCCTTTGGGGAGAGATGTGGAAAGAGGCACAACAGAATCTCAGAAAGAGATGTTGGGAGTACTGACAACACACCACCCACTCCCTGATTTCCCAGCGCCATGAAATTTCCAGAATGTAACATCAAGGCAATCTTCTGATTTTGTGCAACAGTACAATTCTCTTGTGAAACATTTCTTAGGCCGTGCTTCCAGTTAGCCTCCACGAAGAAGACATACCTAATGCAAGGCAAGGGGAGTGGGCGAGGAGAAGCAAATGCAGGGCAATGTTGAGAAAGACCTGTCTCCATGGGCGCCTGCAGAAAGAGAGTTAGCTCTCCCATTCGCAGGAAACCCTGGCACACATGAAAAAGGCCTCGAGGACCTGAAAAACGCTCACCCCGCAAAACTGAGATGTTGTCGTGGTAGAAAAAACACTCTGCTGAGAGTCAGGTCAGCCTGCCTCACGTGATGGTGAGCACATGAAAGGCTAGATGGTGTGGGGCATGTACTACGCATCACATGGCTGGGGAGAACTTACGTCACTCTGGAGACTGAGAAAAGTCCCTGCCTAAAGTCTGTTTGTAGAGAAGAGTTGAACTATAAAATTTTGACAGTGAAAAATTTGGAGAAACAGAGCAACATTTTAGGCTAGAACAACTTTGTGGGGCTGTGCTGAAGGAAAATGCCGACAGGGTCGGGGGATGACATTCATGATCTCTGACAGGACAGATGCTGAAACCCATAGGCATGTGTAGAATAGGAACTGTAAGAGGAGAAGGTATTAGGGGAAAGAGAGAAAGAAGAGGTGAGGAAAGAAAATGTGTATTTTTTCAATTCTGATAAGAACCTAAAACGTAATTGTAAAAATGTTTGCCTTGCTGGACAGAGGGAAAGACCTACGAATCTGTACGGCATGTAAGTGTATTTAGAATAGGAAATACGTGTGAAATCAAGTACTTTGAAGCACTTTGACAAAATGTTACATATGTTATTAATACAACTGAATGTGTCCCCCTTATTTTAAATTTTTCTTTTTTTTAACCCTTTTTTGGGGAGCTTCTTTCCAGTTTCAAACATGTTCTGAACTTCCCTATATTAAAAATGACCTCAAAAAAAAAAAAGCTTTATTTTAGTGTTTTCTCCTTTTCTACCACCTCATCTTTCACTCTCCTAGCATAGCCAAAAAAGCTTCGCACACATGGTCATCATGTGCTACCTTCAGTTTCTCTGTAAATCCTTCTTCCTTCTTTCCCTTATTTCCTAATCCCCAGCAATCTGGCTTTTCCCTCCCAGCTGCTACTTAAATGTATTTGTATTGAACTTCCATGGGGTAGTGGCCTCCTTCCAACTAACCCCACACTCTTTTTCAGCCTTCATTTTTTTTTAGTTTCTCTACCACATTTTAAACTGTTGAAAGCCCCATCCTTCTTCATTTGTCCTGGGATTCAATTCTTCCCTTTCTCCTTTGTTGCCAGTACTACACGGATTTTTTTTTTTTTTTCGGTCATAAATAACTACAGTTGTGTGTGACAGGGATGGGGGATTGTTGAATCTGCAGATGCAGAGCCGCAGATATGGAGAAACTGCTTATAAGAAGGGGCCGACCATAATTGATACGCGGATTGTCGCTAAGCAGAGGGTGGAGGCCCCAACCCTTGTGTTGTTCACTGGCCAACTGTATAGCAAACCAAGACTGTTCTTCAGAGCCTTACGCTTTGGAGATACATTTCAGTTGTTTCTGACCCAGACAAAACATTTAAGGACACGGATCTCGGTCAGTGTCCTGGGAAACTCCTACATTTCCACATTGCTGTTGCTTTCCTTAGCTTTACCAGGACAGATACAGATCACCAAAACCTAAAAGATACATTTACTCTGATCAGCCCTGATTCTTTTCTGTCTCAACTTTGTCTCCACAAATAGTGTGGCTTTGTCAATAGTGTAATGGATGGCTGGGAGGAAAGCAGGACACTAGGTTTTCTATGTTGCCCCTACTTTCTTTTCCCTGAATTTTGAAACAAACCCTGAGTTTTAGTCACCATCTTCTATACCAAATGTAGGACAGACCATCAGTATACATGTAGGATAGACCATCAGTATACATCAGTATGATGTATACTATATACTGTACACAAAACAAAACCACCAAGCAAACAAAAATATTTTTGACGGTAAATGCCTCTAGGGAAGAAAATTGGGAAGCTCAGTAAAAGGCACGGGAGAGAGATTTGTTTTTCACTGAAGCTTCTGTAACTTTTGGCCTGTGAGCTGTGTGCATGTAGTCTATGTTCAAAAGTCATTTTTAGAGAGAAAATGCATAAAATACTTGTTAGACACTGCTGATCTAAAGAAGTGAAGATTCCTGGTCCCAAGAAACTTACAATATTATTAGGGAGACAGAACATTATTTTAAAAGAAAAGGACAATCGATATTTTTATACTGGTCCCTCCACTAACTGGCTGTCTAATATTAGCCAAGTTATTTAACTATTTTGACTTCAGTTTCTTTACCTGTGGAATGGGGAGACTGCATAAAATCATCACCTATTTCATTCCATTCATTCATTCATTTTATTTATCTATTCAAGAAATTTTTAGTGAGCACTGTATTAGTTGGCTTTTGCTTTATAATCACCCCAAATTTAGTACTTTAAAACACCAACCGTTGATTTAGTTCACAATCTGTCAGAGTGGCAATTTGGTCAGGGCTCAGCTGTGTGGTTTTTCTGCTAATCTCCATTGGGGGTCTTTCCTGTGTCTTTGGTCAGCTGTCAGTCAGCTAAGGTGGCTCTGCTTCTGGGGTTTGGCTGGCTATCAGCTGGAGCAACAGAGGCATCTGAGCTGCGTGGCTCTCGTGTGGTCAGCTAGCCTGGACTTGTTCACATGGCAGCTCCAGACTGCAAGAGTAGCAGGAGGGCAAAGTCCCAGTGAAGATGTACTCTTCAAGTCTCTGCTTGCATCACGTTAATTATTGTCCCATCGACAAAAATCAAGTTCAGCCCACGTTTAAGGAGTGGAGAAAGAGACTCCAAATGTGACAAGACCTCTAAAATCAATCACAAGGGGCTGTAGAAGAGGAAGAAGAATCACTGGTGGCCATGTTTGCAATCTATTACAATCACCTTTTTTGCACCACATCCTTACCTTCATGGAGCTCACATTTTATCCTCTCTGCCACTAAGTTTCTACTGCTAGCAAATGATAACTAGGACAATCTGGGATGAGATGGATCATGGGGCAAATCTTGGAAAAGAAATGATTAAGGGTATAAAATTATTAAGGTTAGGTAAACAAAACCTTTCTGAGAGAACTATTTGAGCCAGACTTTCCAAAATGTTTATTCAGATTTTTTGGTTAAATTTTTGACTAAAAAAAAAAATCTATTTACAGACCAAAATGTCAGCATTGCTGTGCTTGAACTCCTTAAGAGTTAAGGGAAGCAGCAACTGTGAACTGATTTCCCTTATTGGGGCTCATGGATTTTTTTAACTACAGCTTGCAGAGCAATAAGATATACGACCACTGGGAATGGCAGGAATCAATCAATTAACAATGGGTTCTAAACACATGCAATGTCTGCTGGCCAGACACTGCAGGGAGAAAATGAGGCAAAATACCATTCCTTCCATCTGGAAGCTTGGCACGCAGTTAGGGGGGAAAAAAAAAAAAAAAAAAAAAAGCTAATACATCCAAAGAAAGATAACAAACAATACCAGGTAGCAAATGAAATGAAGACATTGAATCCACAGTTCCCTCCAAGTATAAAGTTTCTCCAGGTGTTCCAGCTGTTCTTACACTATCTACTCCTCCATTTCCTGCTGTGTCAAGTGTCCCATAGTAAATTACCCTGTGGAGAGGAAATGCTCCTCAACCTGACATCTCTGTGCTCCATCACACCCTCTCACACACCTGCTCACAACCTTACATTCCTCACACACCTGTCATCACCCACCAAACACTCCTCTCCTCTAGCCTATATACATCAGCCGATAAATTCACATCTTCATTTTTCCATGTAGATAGGACATTCCTCCCAAACATGCAAACCCAGAATGAGGAGGCTATGGCACTTTGTAAAAAAAAGGAATTGTGGGAAATATGTCCAAGCAAAAGTTTCTACCTTTTCTCCTTTTTTAAAAATTTTTAATTTTTTTTTATTTTTTAACATCTTTATTATAGTATAATTGCTTTACAATGGTGTGTTACTTTCTGCTTTATAACAAAGTGAATCAGCTATACATATACATATGTCCCCACTAGCTATCTATTTTACGTTTGGTAGTGTATATATGTCCATGCCACTCTCTCACTTTGTCCCAGCTTACCCTTCCCCCTCCCCGTATCCTCCAGTCCATTCTCTGGTAGGTCTGCATCTTTTTTTCCCGTCTTGACCCTAGGTTCTTCTGACCATTTTCTTTCTCTCTTTTTTTTTTTTTAGATTCCATATATATGTGTTAACATACGGTATTTGTTTTTCTCTTTCTCACTTACTTCACTCTGTACCTTTTCTCCTTTATAGTAACTCTGGAGAGAAACCAGAGTGCACGTGGATAATGACAAAAAAGGCAGAAGAACCTTGAGAAGGGAGCGTTGCCTAATGAAGAGAACATTTTCCTGGAGATCAGAGGTCCTGAGTTCTAAAGATGACACTGATATTTTCTAATGGTATAATTTGGGGCATAATCACTGTGACTTTGAGTTTTCTTATCTTTCAAATGAAAGTAATGACTATTATTGATACACCTCCCCCATCTACCTCAGAGGGTTGTTATAATTTTCCAATGTAATAAGTATGTAAAATCATTCTATTAAATGTAAATTACTATATCAATGGGTTAACAGCTCTATCTAAAACCGGCGATGCTACTCAAAATATTTATTGACTGATGTGACATTGGCATGGACTCATCAAAGAGGACTCCTAGCCGTCAGAATAAACACTGACCAGCAGAATGTCAGCCTTGTCTCAGCAGATCTACAGATAATATAGTGGGGGAAGTGCTATAACCAGTAAGATACGTACATGGACAAAGTCTTCTGTGGGGCCTGCCCGCCTTCAAAAACAAGTATATATTAAGGCCTATGTAGGTTCCTAATGGTAATATAATTTTTTTTTTAACTTTGAAACTTAAAAAATTTTAAAGCATGAGCATAATAAAAACTAACAAGATGAATAAAAATGCGATTTCAATAGTCACATTTCAGGACTTCCCTGGTGGCTCAGTGGTTAAGAATCCGCCTGCCAGTGCAGGGGACACGGGGTCGAGCCCTGGTCCGGGAAGATCCCACATGCCACGGAGCAACTAAGCCCGTGTGCCACAACTACTGAGCCTGCGCTCTAGAGCCCGCGAGCCACAACTATTGAGCCCGTAAGCCACAACTACTGAGCCGGCACGCCACAACTACTGAAGCCCACGCGCCTAGAGCCCGTGCTCCGCAACAAGAGAAGCCACCGCAATGAGAAGCCCGTGCACTGCAACGAAGAGTAGCCCCCGCTCGCGGCAACTAGAGAAGGCCTGCCCACAGCAAGGAAGACCAAACGCAGCCAAAAATAAAAAATTAAATTAAACAAAAAGCAAACAGTCTTTGAAAAAAACGTTTAAAAGTAAGGAGTTTAGGGCTTCCCTGGTGGCACAGTGGTTGAGAATCCGCCTGCTGATGCAGGGGACACGGGTTCGTGCCCCGGTCCGGGAGGATCCCACATGCTGCGGAGCGACTGGGCCCGTGAGCCATGGCTGCTGAGCTTGTGCGTCCAGAGCCTGTGCTCCGCAACTGGAGAGGCCATAACAGTGAGAGGCCCGCGTACCACACACACACACACACACACACACACACACACACACACGCAAAAGTAAGGAGTTTTTTAAAAAAAATAGTCACATTTCCACATACTTTTAAGCGTTGTTCACTACGTAAAAGCATAATGACTGTCCAGAAGACTTCTGCATACTTTCACCTCCAAACCAGCTAAATAGCAAATGGCTAGCAACTGCCACATAAGTGCTTCGTCTTAGCTGATGCCAGTTGAAATTTTGTTTCCTTCAGACTAATGATGAAAGAGGTTTCAGAAAACAAACCTACCCATCAGCAGATCCCATCTTTTTGCATGTTACTATGAATCAGATTTGTGGCAAGCTAAACCAGTAGACTTCTGAGTAACTAATATGTGAGATGCATTCTCATATGAAAAAGTCTGAACTTGGGCCCCATAATCGCCTAAAAGCCCCACTGTTAGGACTGATGCGTATCTAGGCACGTCTGGCAAACCGATGTGCTACACTTGCCAAATGTCTATTTGAATGAAGGATGAAGAAACCTCCCAGGGGAGAATTCATTCCAAGGGAAAAGAAGGTCAAACAGATAAGCATGTCCAGTGGGGTCAGGGAAGGGACAATCCTCATGTTGGCGTGGTATTTGTCACTAGGCTTTGAATTCTATGAATGTGATGGGGGTAGATGACTGCAGGAGGGGGAATTTGGAGTTTTCAGCTATTAAATTTGGGGCCATAAGCCGTACTGCTTTGGTAAACCCGTATGCCCCTACGTACACACCACCACCATTCCACCCACTTCTGAGACCTCACGAACCCCGGAGAGCAACAGCTCTGCAGGAGACAGCATCATGGCATCCAGAGGGTGCAGCTGTACCAGGAAAAGCCTCATGAGTGCCCAGCAGATGGCAGTGGTGCCTGGCTCAGGTAGTGGAGTCTGCGAATGTCCTGCACGGGAGAAGAAAATTGCTCAGCGCCCAGCAGACACCGCATGGCAGCTGATTGATTCCGGAAGCTGGACTGGAAGTAGCTTGCAGGGAAGGGAAGCCCAAGGATCCGGAATACAAATTAATTATTGAGAATGTTGGGTTGCTCCCTTAACTCAAGGGCTCAGACGTGGGACTTTGCCTCTTTTTCCATCTCCTCCCATTTTTAGGTGGTTTTTAAAGTCCATCTCAATGCCAATGATTTCAGTGTTGTATCTCCACCCCAAAGCTTTCTACTGCCCTCCGGACTCATATATGTAACTGGCTGCTCGGTATCTCCATGTGGCTACCAAATGGAAATATCCAGAACTGGACTCCTGATCTTCTCCCCTCAAACACATCTTCAACCTGCAGCCTTCCTTATCCCAGCTGGAGGGGCCTTCATCCTCCCAACTTATCAGGCCAAAATTCTTGCAATCATTTTTAACTCCTTTCTTTTCCTTACCTTTACATCCAATCCATCAGCAAACACTAGAATCGAATAACTTCCGGTCTCTGCAGTTTCTACTTTGATCTAAGACACTGCATCTCTTGCCTGATCACTTCAGTACATTAAAGCATGGAATTGGAACTCAAATGCTTCTCTCTCGAGTGCCAGAAGATGGGGGAAAAAAATAAGCCAGTAACTTGGTTTCAACTAAAACCCTGAAATTAGAAAACTCATGAAGTGTCCTCTCTAAGGATGTGCATGTTCAATACCCTTCAAGTAGAATTAATGACACAGGGTCACTCATCAAAATCCCGCCATTGCTTTAGGGCTCAGCACACTGCTGTCCTCACCTGTGGTCTTTCTTAACAACATTAACCTTTTCTGGCCCTGAAACACTACAGAACTTAGAGGACATATATTTTTGGGCTTCCCTGGTGGCGCAGTGGTTGAGAGTCCGCCTGCCGATGCAGGGGACACGGGTTCGTGCCCCGGTCCGGGAGGATCCCACATGCCGCGGAGCGGCTGGGCCCGTGAGCCATGGCCGCTGAGCCTGCGCGTCCGGAGCCCGTGCTCCGCAACGGGAGAGGCCACAACAGTGAGAGGCCTGCGTACCGAAAAAAAAAAAAAAAAGAGGACATATATTTTGTCTAGCATTTGATCACACTCTATCTTGGATTGTGCGCTAATCTTTTCACAGGCGTTAATCTTGCTGCTACAACTGGATAATGAGGCAGAGGTTTGGCTTGAGCCAAAAGTGGGATCCAGATATGTCTGAGCAGTCTGGCCTGTGTGATGACTCACAGCTGTGGCCATCGTGGGTTATTTGCATGGGAGGTCTTTGCTGAAGGTTTTGAGCACCTAGGTTGTGTACGTCCTCAAGTGGCGGAGGGGCTGGGGAGAGTCAGGTATCTGACTTCAGATATCAGTTCTGTGCTCAGCCTGAGGGTTCAGGTCTGAGCCCAATAGCGGGGAGATTTGCTAGCGGAGCTGAGGGAATTTTTTTTTTTCTTTTTTTTCTTGAGGCAAGGGAGCTAAGCTCTTCTACTTTGATGCCCATGTGATAAAGAGAAGCATACTGCCTGCTTCTCAGGGTTTCAGCCTAGCAGGGAGATTTAGGGAAGGTTAGGGCTACCAAAAGCAGATTTGGATCCTATTTTAAAAAAGAATTGCAGACCCCTTTCAATGACACATGGGCTAAGCTGTTTACTACCAGTTTATTTTGACAGTTGACATAGTTGGGCTGACTCCTGTCTGAATCTCCAAGTCCAATCATTTGTACCAGCTTCGCCCCACCTCTGCTACTCTGGTATCTGCAGGGTTGGTAACACAGGGCCTGAGCAAGGACACCCTTGTCAGACACAGCATCCCAGGAGGGCATGATGGCAATAGCAGTGGTCTGGGGCTGCCCCCAAGTACCACCAGGCCCATGGGCTCTTAGTGGGAAGAAATGAGATTGTTCATGAGAACTCACAGGACATGCCCAGAAGGAAATAACGTGGTGGGTAGTGGGGAACTGAGGGTTGAAGTTCCTACCTTGTTCAAGGGGTTTGCCTGATCTGGAGAAATTTAAAGTATTACTGTCACAGTGACCTCATTTGAGTCCACAGAGCAGTGAGGGCGTGAGGAGCCTGCAGTTGATGCAGACTTAGTAAATGGAAGGCACAAGATACTCACTTATCTGGAGTGTCTGAGACCATTAGTATAGTGGATTCTGGTTAATCGGATTTTTCAAAAGTAGAAATAAGTAGCAGGGGTCCCTAGTGAATCGGGGATATCAGAAGTCAAAGTGCGGGTCAGATCCAACTTCTAGCAGTGGAATTGGGAAAGTCATCTAACCTCACTGAGCTTTAAATTTCCTTAAAATAAAAAGATAGTAATTTCTAGTCTGACTTCTTTGAGGGTTGTCAGGGTAAATAACTGAGAGCATGTGGGTGAAAATGCACTTCAAATTATAATGCACTATAAACTTAAAATATTATTATTCATATAATAATGTTTCTAGGGGACTTCCCTGGTGGTCCAGTGCTTAATACTCTGCACTTCCAATGCAGGGGGCACAGGTTCAACCCCTGGTCTGGGAACTAGGATCCCACATACCCCGTGGCACAGCCAAAAAATAAAAACAAAACAAAAGAAAAAAAATGTTTCTATATGTATAACCTAAAATTGAAGATTGAGACACTCATTGGAATTTTTCTAATTTTACCTCATTAGGTAAATATTTACCACTAGTTACATTTACCTCATTAGCTAAATAACAAAACATAGTTGATTAATCATCCAATTCACCTTACATCACTGAAATTTAAAAGAAGTCCTAAGAAATAAGCTCTTGGTCTTATCAGGTGTTTAAGGCCAGTTACTCATTATTGAAATGCCCCCTCCCCAAATTCCCTCAGCTCTGCTAGCACATCTCCCCTCTATTCGGCTCAGATCTGAACCCTCAGGCTGAGTATCTTTCACATCAAACGCTGAGGGAGAAAATCACAATTTGGAGGTTACCTTATTACGTATAAAATGAAAGATATCTTTGTAAGTTATCTTGTAAAATATCCTCCTTAGAGTCTTAATTACAGATGATGCTTTGTAATCTGCAAACATGTTCATGTCACTGGGCCTCTTATTCTATTCTCATGTGTCAGTTTCCCAATATGACACCTAAAGGGCTTTGCTCAGGACCTTCCTTCCCTGATACTGATGTCTTCCAACAGGAGAGACAGCATGACTTAAGCTTCCATTCCTTAGGGAAGAGATGGCCTAATGGCTCTTCCTAATATTATATTTATCCCAGTTTCCAACCTCGGGAAATTAACCACATCTCCTACTTTGGTTCCGGCACTATATAAATAACAGACTAATACTCTGTTCCCATCAGGCATTTTTTTTTTTTTTTTTTTTTTTTGTCTGACCAGGTCATTCAATTTGTGGCATAATCTCACAGACATTACAAAGGTCTGGAAAAAGTCCATTCCTCCTTATATTGACTTTTAATTTTTATTTCTTTCTATACTGGTATATAATTAAAAAACAATAAAATACACAGATCATAAGAGATTTTAGAGTTTTGACAAGTGAATTCACCACATAACCAGCTGAAAGGAGATGTAAAATTATGGGTATTAGAGAAACCCATTGCAACACTGATGACAAAATGGTCAATCTGGGTTTTCCACAGCTTTTGTCTGAATTAGCTTTTATGGCACACAGAGTGGATTTCCCAAGTCAATGAGATTCGAGTAGGTTTGTAGAGAAAAGACTCTCAACACTGATACTGTCCAATTCTGAAGCCAATTTGGGGTTCAAACATTTAAGAAATTTGTACACATCTGTAGATATTTTCTGATTATAAAGGTAGCTCATGGTTATTGTAAAAAAAATCAGAAAATACAAAAATCTAAAAAATGAACACAAATGGCTATTTTATAAATTCAAAATATTATTTCTTTGTAAGAAAAAAATAATCCATAATCCTATCACCCAGACAAAACCAGTATTAGCTTTGTGTCTTACAATCTTCCTTTAAACAAATATTTTATAGATAGATAGATAGGTGTGTATGTACTTTTTAAAAAAAATAAGATCTTACTATGTATACTGTTTTATGTTGTTAGGTGAAATAAGGAGTTTCTGACTTGAAGTTCAGCACCCACTGTCCAGCCTATATGTCTTTCTCTGTAGAGACTCTGGCTCCTTGGAGAAGCCAGCTTATAGTGGATCTCAAGGCCACCTAGCCCAGGTCCCAACCTCAGGAGAGGTCTGTAGCTAAAGCCTGTCCAGCATCTTGTAAACTGTCTGGGAAACTGACAAGAACATTCTGAATGTCAAATTCAAGACCTGTAAACCATTGCAGGAAATTTAGATATCAGTATGCATAAGTCTCTGTCTTCTGGCCAGTTACTGAGCTCCCTATGTGAACAAATGCTTCTCAGCAGTTCCTGGCACGAGTCGCCTGGAGCTGATGCCATAGACGCCCGCCTGTGAAGATCAGCATGGAGTTCTGCGAATACTTCTAATCCTGTCATCAAAACTCAGTGTGATTATGAGGCTGTGCACTGAGAAATTCCATTTCCAAGACAAAACAGCTAGAGCATAAACCAACAAGATGAATTTCTATGGGCAAATTTATCGAGGTCATTGTTTTTCCTGTGTCTTTGGTTAATGTTTCCACAGACCTTCAAACTCCATGTTTCCAATTTTCTTCACCTTCACTATGAAATGCCTTTTTACAGTCTTGCAAAGAAACATTAGCTTTTTAATCTTCAAGTAGCAGCCCCCCAAATATATATATACATATATATGTGTGTATATATATATATATTTTTTTTTTTTTTTTTTTTCTCCCTCTTGAGTAAAGCATAGGTCCCAAGAAAAATGAAGTAACAAGAGATTCTCTCCAGGCAATATGGAAGCCAGGGGCTGTGTTGACAAAGGGTGGGGAGGGAGAAAAGAAAAAAGAAAGGAGAAATTGATTCCAAGTGAATTCAGCAAAAGAAAGCCCTGTGATTCAGCAAAAAAAAGCCATAGACGATTTTGTTTAGCTGGTAGACACACATATAACTGCAGCTGGGAAAATACTGCTCCCTAATCTCAGCTTTCTCAGCCTGCCAGAATTAAGGAACATTTCTCATAAGCTATTCTTTCTTTCTTTTTTGGAAAGCAGCTCCAAGGGAAGATCCCATGCTGTCTAAAAGAAGCTACCTATGAAGAAAAATGAGAACAATTAAGCCCTAAATCTGTACAAGAAACTTTAACAGCTGAGACTCTAAAACGAAAATGGAGATAATGCTAATGATTATGTTTTATAGCCCCAACATGCCTTACATCTGGAAGAGTTCCAAAGCCCTCAGCAGGTTGTCACATTGATAGAAGGGGCCCCTGCTGAGACGCAGCTGCTTCTGGGGAAGAGTGGGCATCTGGAGAACAGCTGCATATCAATCCCCGAAACACACAGAGCAGGAAGGCAAGAGAAGCCGCCCACAAGGGCACCCCTTCCACCTGGAGCGTCCCTCCGTGGCTCCCAGGATTCAGACAGGCTGAGGCATCACATTTCCTCACTAATGGAAATGCAGTAAAAGCTTAACCATCTGTAAACTGGGCAGGAGCCAGTCAGGACAGTCAAGCTTTCTAGTTGGTTGAAGGGTTTTGACACTTAAGTACCAACTTTTTGTTTAACCATTACAGATGAAAATTTTTCTAAAAGGTATCCCTGGATTCCCTTTCTCAATTCAAATGAACCATACATTCCTAATATTACACCTTCAATTCATCCATTATCCATTAGCATGAAAAGATTTCTGGTGTATCAGTGGGATTTTGCTATAGAGAGGCTTCCAAAGCATCCTCTATGTATACCGTGGTACACATGCTTGCACACACACGTGCACACCCTCACCTGTTCGTACACACATACTCACACTCAGGCTTTGGGAGAAGGAGGGGGGGAGGAACGGAGGGAGAGAGAGAGAGAGAAATGACATTGTAACAAATGTGCAGACTACTTTACTAGCTCCACCCTTCCATTAACTAGCAGTATGACCTTGAATTAGTCACAACTTCCTGCACTAAAATGAGGGAGGATCACTAGATGTTCTTTAAGGTCTGATCCAGTTTTAATCTTGGTGATTCTTTATGCATTGTATTACTCCAAATTCGTCTCCTCCTTCTCCCTCCTTCTCTTTCTATTCTTCCTCTTTCTTTTTGTCTTTCCTTCCTCCCTCTCTCCCTTCCTTCTTTCCCTCCTTCCTTCCTTCACAATTAATATCTCTCTCCCTCTCCCTCTCTCTCTCTCTCTCTCTCTCTCTCTCTGTCTCCCCCTACCCCCACCCTCCTACGCCGCAGTTTTCATTATTTGAAGTTTTACAACAAATGAGCCAGGTAAACCTGAAATTCAACATGCTTAAATGAACTCCAAGGTGTAAGATTTGTGCCTGACACTGAGGTGCACATTTTCAATTAGGTGGCATGATAACTGCCCTCAGGGATCTTAAATCTTGTCATAACACTGTTATAACACCTTTTAATGATCACATTTCCTCTGTTTCCCCTAGTCTTCCGGAACTATGTGTGTTGGGAAGAGAGGAAGGGGAGAGATCGCCATAGGCCGAAATAGCCTGAGAAGGCTTCTTGGAAGCAGTGTAGGAGATATGTAAGATTTGGATTGGAAGAAAAGGGTGAGGAAGATACACTAGTTGGGGCTGCAATACACAAGGCAAAGCCATAGGGCTTAGAATGTATCTGGGCTGCACAGGGCATGAGAAGACCCAGAGCAGGAATCACACACTTGGATGCCCACGGGAACTGCAGGCAAGAGTAGCGTAGACTATAGTGAACCCGAGGGCCTGAGCCCAGCTTCAGGACTTCAACTGAAATTTTCTAAAATATTAAATATCTATTGAGCAAAACAAGTAGGTCTCCAGGCAAGATAGGCCCATAGGATCACAGTTTGTGACCTGGCATAATTATTTAAATTGCTTGCTGCTTTATTTTTTTTTAAAAAAAGAACTAAAAGGAATCAAAATTACATGGCTTTCATAAAAAAAAAGTCCACTTAAGGTCTTGATGAATAAAATGTGATGAGGTTAATTTCAAATTCTTTTTATGCTATCTGTCTCCTGGAGAATTTTCCATTGTCCTTGTACAATAATGTGAGTTATCACATAGATTTTTTGGTTCATCTATAAATAGCTCCTTCACCCTTAACCCAGGGATGACAGCCTAGTTTTATTATTTAAGCATGCCTCCAACTGTGAAAAAAATAGTTCCAGGAAGTCCAAACTGCCACAGCAATATTGCTGTCAGTCCGAGATGCCTATGTTGGGCAAATGTTGCTGTAGAGAAAGTTTCTTTTCTGAGGCTTTTTCTGATTCAGCAAAAGAAGGAAAAACGAGAAAGAAAACTGGCACCATACAGCTAGGAAGAAATCTTCGCAGCCAGTGGTAAGGGTAATTACCCAAATCAGGAGCCAGAAGGGTTCATTTTTTCTTCAGAGGGTCCCCAGGACTCAAGAAGGGCCAAGAGATAAACCAAACCATATTTCAAAGATCCATATTGATAAACTACGTTTCAAGTTAAAGTTCTCTTCATCTGTGAATTTGACTGGTCCCTCTGTGAGAAACCTGGTCTAAGAAAGAGGAAGCTTTAGCCATCAGAATTTCAAGATTTCCATTCTAGAGTGAAGTTATCACTAAGATAGAGCTGGAAGCAAAGAACAGTAGGCTGTCAGGATTGAACATTTCCAGTTGTGTTGGTGAGGCCAGGGCACTCTCTGAGGCTTAGGTACAGCCCTCCAGCACCCCACTGGTGGCTGCATACCCTGAGCCATGTTTGACTACACAAGATCCCAACAGACCAAGCTCAAGAACGGACCCACCACTGAGAAGGGCTTGCGACTAGTTACAAATATGGATTCCCAGAAATCTTGGATTCGATTGTGCACTTAGGTCAGCCTTGAGAAACCAGGCATCTGACCACCAATGTGCCGTCTGAGACTATCTTCACAGGCAAGATCGGTCCCCTTCATCCTGTCTGGGGAATCTGTTGCCAATAGCATCAAGACAGACCACTTCTCCCTGGAGCCTGCCCCAAAATTAAAACTGGGACTTCCCTGGTGGTCCAGTGGTTAAGACTCCACGCTTCCAGTGCTTCCACTTCTGGCGGGCGCGGGTTTGATCCCTGCTCAGGGAACTAGGATCCCATATGCCGTGCAGCACAGCCAAAAACATTTTTTTAAAAAATCAAATAAATAAATAAATAATAAACTAAAACTGAGAATACACAATTAATCCAGAGTGAAGTTACCTCCTTTCAGAGAGACTGGCTTCTCTACATCTACCAGAGAGGAGGAATCCCTTATAAATGCAATTAATGCAGGTCTTAACTGGCTCATTCTGAAGCTACTTTCAAATTTTCTCTCCCATGGTTTGAGAGTTGAGACCTCAGACTCTAGAGTCGCACGGTCCGGGGTAAAATCCTGTTCTGCTTGTGGCTAACTGTAATAGCGCAATTCATTTCTGCCTCAGTTTCCCCATGTGCAAAAAAAAAAAAAAAGATGACGTCATCCTAGTACCTCCTCATAGGGCTGTCCTGAGAGCAAACTGAGGTCAGTCACATGAAGGACCCAGAAGAGGGCGTGGCATATAAAATGCTCAGTAACAATTGGCTATTCTTATTTTCATCATCTTTCAGGGGACTGCCAGGACTTTTTCTTTCAGAGATTGTGGCCCCGCTGCACTCACAATGTCTCACAGCCCTGGTTATAACCCCACACACTGTCCTCTCCAGCACTTCATCCAACATAGCCACGCGTTCCTGCTCCTCTGACCATGCTGCCAAGCCTCCCTTCCCTTCCAGAACTTTCTGCCATGCCCTCTAAAATTCCTCTTCTGTGGGATCATTTTTCTCCCAATCGCACATCTGCCATCAGCTCAGATGACTTAAACATCTCTATGAACCATAGTATTGCATTGGCCAAAACATCTTGCGGAACAATTCATGGAAAAACCCGAACAACTTTTTGGCCAACCCAATACATCCAAATGTCAAATCTAGGATGCAAACTCTCACGTGGCAACAAGAACAAGGCAGAAAGTGCGGCTGAGCAAAGTAAGCCAATCGGACAGCGTAAATGAGACAAGTAGCAACGACGGCAGTGGAGTTAACTGCAAGTGTCAGGGAGGGGGATAAACGAGAGCGAAGACCCTTCAGAAGAAGGCAGCCCGTCTCAGCACCAGCAGGATGTGCCATGTGAGAATGCAAATTTTTTAAGAAAATAGAAATCCAGGACTTTTAAACACTGGCAACTATTTCATTTAAAAAAAAAAAAAAAAAACAGAATTCAGGCCAAATAAAATAAGTCTATGGGCCAGATTCTGTTGATGAGCAGCCTGGTTGAAAACAATGACCCAGCTCCCCAGCTCCTAGGCAGCATCCTTTTTACCCAACTTCCATGCTATCCCTACACTGGCCTCTATGTCTCTCTTCTAACCCCATTTTCATCCAGTTAATTCTTACACATCCTCCAAATCTCATCTTAAACTTTACCCCCGGCTCCTCATTTCCTAGGGTATTACAATTCTCTATTTTTAACTTCCTGTTGACTTAATTGAATTTTTCTCTAGGCTGTAAGCAGGATAAAGACAGACACCTTGTTTGTCTTATTCACCCCCGAATACCCCTCACTCTGCAGAGTGCTTGGCACATTGGAGATGCTCAGAATAAAATTCTAAAATAAACCAAAAAAGAACCCGTCAACCCCTGGTTTACACTCTAACCTCAATCCTGAATTCCACACACACATTTCCTAAGGTCCACCAACTGTCTTCACCTAGATAGACTCTCAGCAGCTGAAACTTACATCTGCAGTGATTTTAAAAATCACCTCACACCAGTCAGAATGGCCATCATCAAAAAAAATCCACAAACAATAAATGCTGGCGAGGGTGTGGAAAGAAGGGAACCCTCCTACACTGTTGGTGGGAATGTAAGTTGGTGCAGCCACTATGGAGAACAGTGTGGAGTTTCCTTAAGAAACTAAAAATACCGCTACCATATGATCCTGCAATCCCACTCCTGGGCATATGTCCAGAGAAAAACATGGTCCAAAAGGATGCATGCACCCCAATGTTCATTGCAATGCTGTTTACAATAGCCAAGACATGGAAGCAACCTAAATGTCCACTGACAGAAGAATGGATAAATAAGATGTGGTACATATATACAGTGGAATATTACTCAGCCATTAAAAAGAATGAAATAATGCCATTTGCAGCATCATGGATGGATCTATAGACTGTCAGACTGAGTGAAGTAAGTCAGACAGAGAAAGAGAAATATCGTATATCGCTTATATGCGGAATCAAAAAAAATGATACAAATGAGCTTATCTACGAAACAGAAACAGACTCACAGACTTAGAGAACCAACTTATGGTTGGGTGGGGGAAGGGTGGTAGGGAGGGATAGTTAGGGAGTTTGGAATTGACATGTACACACTGCTATATTTAAAATGTATAACCAACAAGGACCTATTGTGCTACAGGGAACTCTGCTCAATATTATGTAACAACCTAATTGGGAAAAGAATTTGAAAAAGAATAGATACATGTATAGGTAACTGAATCACTTCCTTGTACACCTGAAACTAATGCAACATTGTTAATCAACTATACTCCAATATAAAATAAAAAGTTAAACAGAAATATGTCCACAAATTCCCTCTTCTAGAGAGGTGGAGCTTAACTTCCCTCCCTTGTGGTAGAGGCTGGATTTTGTGACTTGCTTCTAACAACAGAAGGAAGTGGGAGAGTGTGTATCCATTCCAAGATCAGATTATAGAAAGGCTGTCTTATTGATAGTTCCTTCGAGCTGCTGTAACAAAGTACCACAGACTGGGAAGTTTATAAAAAACAGAAATTTATTTCTCACAATTCTGGAGCCTGGAAGTCCAAGATCAGAGGGCCAGCATGGTCCATTGGAAGGCCCTCTTCCGTGTCGTGGATTTCCCATAGTATCCTCCCTGCAGGATAAGTAGTGGTGCAAAGGAGCATGGGATCTCTCTGGAGCCTCTTTTATAAGGACACTAATCCCATTCATGAGAGATAATCACCTCCCAGAGGACCCACCTCCTAATACCATCACCTTGGGGGTTAGGTTTCAACAAAAGAATTTGGGGGGGGACACACTAGGACCATAGCAAAGACTATGGCTTCCTTTGGGTTCAGGCTCTACCGCCCTCCCTCCTTCCCTCTTCCTCACCTTTTCCCCTCCCTTTCCTTCCTCCTCTCACCTCTTTCTCTTTCATCACTTGCCCTGGAGGAAGCCACACTGAGAGAAGTTCACGTGGCAAGAAACTACCACCTCATGCCAACAGCCACGTGAGTGAGCTTGGAAGAGGATCCTCCAGACCCAGTCACATCTTTAGATAACAGCAGCCTGTGCTGACAGCTCGACTGAAACCTCAGGAGACACCCTGAGCCGGAACCATCAAGCTAAGCCACTCCTCCATTCCTGACCTTGAGAAACTGTGATATAATAAATGTTTGTTTTAAGTCACTAAGCTTTAGGATACTTTGTAACACAACACTAGATAACCAATAAAACATCTCAACACTGAATTCATTATCATCCATCCTCTCCCATCCCCTCCCTCACTTCCCAACTAAATCCCCCTCCGAAGTCCCCTGGTTCTATTAATGGACAGTTTTTCAAGTCATGAGGGCTTACAAACTCAGGTTTCTCGTAGGCTCTCCTCTGTACTTCCTTGCACCCCCAATCTAGTTAGTTGTTAAGTTCTGTTTATAATAATCCTGCCAACATACTTTGCCCAGTCCCCTTTCTCCATTGCCATTGCCATTTTCCTACTTTACACCCTCCTTACTCTTTTCCTCGGTTTCTTAAGTGATTTTTCTGGCTCCGTTTTTTTCCTCTCTGATGCACCAGCCAGATTTCTAGGTAATTTTTTATTCAAATAGGTCATTCTCTTAATCAGAAACTCTAATAGTTTTCCATTATTAATGGAAAAAACCCAAGTGTCTTAGAATAATACAGTCTGGCCTGAATTCTCTTTCCAGCCTTACAGTCCACTGCCATTTTTCGTATCTTCCAATCTCCTGCAGCAAACACTTCTGGAATAGTATTGTGGCTTGGTGGTACTTACTCCAGTTATCCACTGCAGCTTAAACACTGCCCCCCAAAACTTAGTGACTTAAATAACTATTTTTGTTTGATCATGATTCTATGGGTCAGGAATTTGGGAAAGATTTGGTAGGTTTGTCTCTGATTCACGAGGCATCAGCTAGGCTGGGGAATCTACTTTCAAGGTGACTTTTACCACCTACATGTCAGCCATCTTGGTGTCCTTTGACCTTTCTCTCCACCTGACATCTCACTTTCCTGGGCTTCTCCACAGGACTTGGGTATCTCCCAGCAGGATGGTCCTCAGAACAGCCTAGTGGTTATCCTCTTTACATGGTGCTAGTTTCCAATGGGGAGTTTTCCAAGACTGAAACTTCCAAGAGATTCAGGAAGAATCATGAAAGCTTTTTATGACTTATTCGTGGGAGTCATGCAGTATCACTTCTCTATTGAATGAGTTTCAAAGATAGTCCAGATTCAGAAACAACGGGCTATACAGGAGTATGATTAAGGTGAGGCATGATTCTCTGAGGGTGGGAGGGTGTTTTTGAAGCCTATCTACCACTGTACTCTTTATACATGGGGGAGAGCCCTTAGGATGATTTGAAGATTTGGGGAAGGGAGTTACAGAAAGAACAACAATGGACAGTTATTAATACACACATAAACTTTTCTTTCCCTCAGAATTCAGGAACAAGAAGTGGTGAAATGCACCCCCAAAATGTGATTTTTTGATTAAAGGGCAGGAAAAAAAGCACAAGAAATGGAATTAGGTTTTAGGAAAACAAATTGGGGACAGAAATACAACAAATTCATCAAAAGTGCACACTTAACCCACCCACCCACATACCACCTCTACTAACTAAAATTCCACTTAAGATAGTAACTCCCTTAACCCAATTCACTTATACCTGGGATAGAAATGGACCAAATTCTTCCTCTCTATTGCTAATCCAAACGTTATTACTCTTTAATACTCAAATGAGTCCCCTCTCATACATCAAGTCTTCCAGGGACACCCCCACCACATCATGATTCTTCCCTTTCTTGGAACACATACAGTCCATGTCTTATCCTCACAGTAGGTTATAAACCATTCAGCATTGCTGTCTTGTGTTTCATGGAATTAGAAAACAAGAGCTGGAATGGCAATGAAATATCATCTAGGCCAATTCTTTTCAGATGGAAACATGAAGACTCAATATGAGGCTGAGTGACTTGAATAAGGTCACACCAGGATCAAAAGGCAGAGTTGATCTCCAAGCTCCTTCTTGAATACTCCATCCCCATCAGAGCACATGTGTTCAATGGTCTTGTTTCTCTAGAAAAGGTAAAAATCCCTTCAAGAGTTAAAATGTGCCTTGTCTTTTTGTCTCTGACAGGGCACCTAGCAGGGTAAACAGTAAGAGCTCAATGTGTATTCTGTGACTCAGGTGCTGAAGGATAAATTTTCATTTAGCCCAGCTATAAAATTAGTTAAAGAGGATGGTGTCAGAGTTAAAGCATGCTGCTATCACTCTCCCAGACAGGTAAGGGAGAATAAAGATCCCTGAGAATTGAATAAAATAGACTCTAAACAGCAAAACGGTTTGTGAGTAGAACTACCCCTAAGATGATGAGTCTATCACAGGGAATAGGAGAGCAGCAATCCCTCTGTAGAGTCCATGGCGGGGGCCATGATGGCAGTCACCAAAACTCAGCTGTGACATAGAGAACAAAATTGTGGTTGCCAAGGGGGAGGGGGTGGGGAAGGGAAGGACTGGGACTTGGGATTAGCAGATGCAAACTATTATATTTAGGATGGATAAACAACAAGGTCCTACTGTATAGCACAGGCAACTATATTCAATATCCTGTGATGAACCATAATGGAAAGGAATATGGAAAAGAATATATATGTATGTGTAACTGAATCACTTTGCTGTACAGCAGAAATTAGCACAACATTGTAAATCAGCTTTACTTCAATAAAATAAAATTTTTTGAATAAACAAAATGGGATGGAACCATGAACCAACACACCATTACTCTAACAAATCTGGAAGAGAATTAAAAAAAAAAACACAACCACGGCTGTGCCTAGGAGAACAGCAGTCCACAGATAAAGACCCCATGGAATGTTGGGCAAACTCCCAGAAGTAACTGGGGGACACTTGGGGTAG
This sequence comes from Physeter macrocephalus, assembly GCF_002837175.3. Classification (NCBI taxonomy): domain Eukaryota; kingdom Metazoa; phylum Chordata; class Mammalia; order Artiodactyla; family Physeteridae; genus Physeter; species Physeter macrocephalus. The sequence continues at coordinate 94,293,858 of NC_041222.1, read as the reverse complement.
GATGGGGAGCTAATTTCCCACAACAGTGCAATAAGTGTTTGTTGAATTATAACTTGAGTTACAAAAGTTTTAACTGTGTTCTAGTTGTTGGCTCATAACCATGATTCACCTTATCCCTCCTTGACTGTTGGTAGTGAATATGGCTTTCAAACCATTTACCCAATACTGGGACTGCTAATCAGCTTGTACCCACTGGTACAGCAGGACAACTGTTTCATGCCAGAACCTGTTCTGATTGGTCAGTTACTTATTGTTACAATCTGGTGAATTTAACCCATCCTTCAGATATCTACCATGTAGGGTCTTATGTTACGGGTATCTGTGTTCTTTGCTTGTCCTATAAGATAGAAAACCCACTGAAGGCATAGAGCAAGACAGCACAGCATCTTCAAGAGTGTGGATTGAGGAATTCTCAATAAATCTTTGTTTAGTTGAAACAGTACAGTCAACGGTAGACAGACTTGGGTTCAAATCCTGGCTCTGACATCTAGTAGTGTGTGACTATGAGAGGCTAGTTATGTAACCTCTGTCAGCACTAGTTTTCTCCTCTGAAAAATGGGGTAATAATACCTCCCTCATAAGTTTGTTTGGATGATTCGATGAGAATAAATACATGGAAAACACAGTAAGTAAAGCACAGAACCCAGTGAATAAATGAAGCTATTAGTATTTGGGGCATGTTGCCTATTCACCATGAGCCAGTCACCTCCCTTCGCCCTGCCCCCATTAGAGGTAGGTCTAATCCTAAAGAATTTTAGGGACTGGGAACATTTATGGCTCTCTAATACCAAGGCCCAGAGATGGGAACCATTATGAACTTAAAAACTGATGTTAGCATTAATCCCTCAGCTGGGCACGCTATGAAAGACATCCCTCATGGTCCTAACATAAATCCACCACTATCGTGGTGTGAAGGAAAACCACTCAAAAGTGTTTCCTACATGAGCCCACATGCTGGCTGAAATAAATCTTTCAAGAGCTCTATTAGTGAAGCAAATTCTGCCTAGCCTGCCAGGAAAGAGATCAAGGTAAGGAATCGAGGGAGGGACACACTTGATTCTCCATGCCCTGTGCTCGATCCTTCTTGCCCCAGCTATTCAGACAGGGTGTCCAGAGCTTTCCACATCCTCCTATTCATGAAGGATTTTTTTTTTTTTTTTTTTTTTTTTTTTTTGTCTTTTCCCCACTGCACCAGAAAGGTCCTGAGCAAAGCTTGAGCAAATTAACTTCCTCCTCAGCTTTCGGGACTGAACACAGAAAGCCTCTCCCAGTTAGTTTAGTTTCTTCAACCCCATCTCTCTTGAAAAAGGCCAACTTCTCCATGGTGTATGCAGTACAACCCAGCAGCACCAGGCCACATGGCCCTCCAGAAATGCCTTCCTCAGTGACTTTACAATCTTAACAACTCCAACCCTGTAATTTTCCAGATGACTTGAGGTTTTGAAAGCAAATGAAGCAGTGAAACTGCTTCAGCTGCTGAATTCTTCCTGGATTCATTTGGAAATGACAAGAAGCTGCCATAGATGGTAACTTGGGTTGTGCAGACACTTTCCTTTAGCTTTCCACCTGAAGTCATTAGCCGATCCCGATTTCCTTGGAGATCAAGATCGGCTCTGCACTGAGTATATCAAAACAGATGTGGAGCCCCTTTTTATTGGGCCATAACCAGATAATAATATTTCTGGGGCATTTTGTAATTTACAGGGCATTTTAACAGATGTTAAATTTATTTGACTGACACAACCAGTCTGTCAGGTAGGACAGGCGTTATTATCCCCATTTATAGACCAGGACGCTAAAGCTCAAGTCTTGCCTGACGTAAGAGCACGGGTATAAAGCAGAGCTGAAACAACTCAAATTTTCTGATTTCAAATGCAATGCCCTTTCCAGTCTAACACAGCTGCCCAGAGGTTCAGACTGAAACTCATATGCCTACAGATAATGTGACCATTTCATTTATAACTCTTCATTTGTTTATCTGTAACTCCCTCCCCATCTTCCCCTCTGGTCCCAATTTTGGATAGTATTTAGATACTTAATGTTTTGTCCAAATTGATATCTTAAAGGAAGATATTAGGAAGAAATTCTGGTTTCTCTTCAGATCATACAAATTTTCACCTTTTAAGGAAGATATTAAGTAGGTGCTTTTTTAATCTTAGATTTGTTCAGCTCTTTTAGCAAACCTAATAACACACCAGCCATAATCTTTCCTTTAAGCACTGAGAAGCACAAACTATAATTCCTGTTAGATGATAGGAGAAATAGTGCCCTATCTTGTCAGAAATATGCAAAAAACTGGAGGAGAGGAGATCAAACAGCATCCAAAAGTGTTATGGAAAAAATGGTTGTGATTGCTGCAGGGCAGAGAATCTGTCTATCCCGGAGGGGCCAGACAGCACAATGAGATGTCCCCCTAATGTGAACTGCTCTTATCTGAAATCTCTGAGATGTCCCCTTTTAGGCACGAGTCTTTTGGGGCCGGAGCAACTCAGCCAAGTGTGCAGGAAACCTGGGAGGGGGGACCCCTCACTGCCTCTTCATACTGCCCTCTACCCAGTCCCTGCATCTGGGCACCTGAGACTGGGCAGAGGCCATGGGACCTGCAGCTGGCCAGGAGCCTCGAGAAAGTCCAGACACATTAATAAGCAGATGGACTGCAGCCAAAGTGTGGCTGAAGGTGACTCAAAGATGTCTTACCTCTTAAATAAATTAATAAGCCTAAGGGAAGTTTCCTCCCATTGAAGATTTCATCGTGATCAAGCCTATATGGATAAAGATACACAGATGATCCCTGTAATTTTAAAAATGATAAGCGTGGTTCCTAGCTATGGAGTACTGACTCTTTGCATTGCTTTAGGTACCTTATCTCTTATCCTCATAGTAATCCTGAGAAGTGGGTAGCATGATCATCATTTTACAGAGAGGAAACTGAGGCCAGAGAGGTTCAGCAACTTTCCCAAAGTGACACCTCTTATAAGTACTAGCGCCACTCAGAAGCCAGTCCTTTCACTCAGGTATGTACTTGGAAGTGGGAATGGGTGCTTATGGCTGCTGTGATGATTTTCAGTATGGCTGGTCTATTCCTTGGCTGGTAGAGTGATCTGGGTGCCGATGTTGTAAAACAGAAGTATGGTGGGTGGCTGGCCCGGTAACAATCCTGAGTTCTCCTTCTAGAACAAGTTTCATAACCAATCATCTTTAGGAATAGCAAAGGGAGAGAGTAGGGATCATTCAGGCCATTTCTTTGATTAAATTAACCTACTTTTTCTTTCTAAATGATGTATCCCGTAGCCCCCAAAGACAAGAAAAATGAATAGATTAAAAAGATACATTTACCCCTAGACGTGTCCCAGGGGGGCGACTGGGGAGACATTCAACCCCCTCAATAATTTTCAAGCTTCTTTGGAAACATTTTTCCCCCTGTGGATATGAAACCAAGGTCATGAAATTTCTGAGTGAATGGAGAAACTGAAACACAATCTGAAATTCACCATCTGGCATCTGCTTAATAAATGAGTCTGGGGGAAGGGAAGAGAAGTCGAATTTTTTAAATTTTCCCAGACAAACCAACCTGATAGAGAAAGCCTTATCTCTGGCATCTGTGCTGCTGGAATCTGGGGAATAATGACCATACCATTCCTGCCAGACACAGCCGGCAGGGAGGTAGAGGGAAGGATCTTTGATTCAATCTCAACTCTGGCGCTGATCATTTTGAGATATTAGAAAACCAGCCTCAACTCCTGTATCAACTTCTGTATCAATACGATAGAAAATGTTATTAGGTTTGCCTCTCCCTGCATTTTCTTACATCTGTAAGTAAAACTGAAAGCATATAGGGCTAAAATTCTGGCTTACTCACACAGTCATTACCTTCTTTGCCAAGGAATCACAACTGAACCATGAATTAGCAGTTCCATGTGGATAGATACAAGAGAATGTTATAAGGATCAAAGTCTTTTCTAAAAAGGATGTTGGAAATAACTCAAGTGGAGGAGGACAGCAGGTAAGAATGCAGAGAAAGACAGCGACAGCCAAGGGAATTACCAGTATTGAGGGGTTAAGAACCAGGCAGAATAACCTGATTAAAAAATACCAAAGTGTAAGGCAAAGAAGAAAGTAACCATGGAAACTTCTGCATTGCTGAACTGCCGTGACGACCTGTTCAGATACTGGGTGGCTTGAAACAACAGAAATGAATCGTCTCAGAGTTCTGGAGAGCAGAGTCTGAAATCAAGATTTTGGTAGGGTTGGTTCCTTCTGGGGGCTCAGGGGAGAATCTTCCATGCCTCTCTCCTAGCCTCTTCCAGTTACTGACAGTCTTTGGCGTTCCTAGGCTTATGGCAGCATCATGCCAACCTCTGCATCCATCTTCACACGGCCTTTCTCCCTGTGTATTTCTGTATACCCTCTACTTTTTTCATGGGGACATCAATCACTGGATTTAGGACCCGCCCTAATCTGATATGACATCATCTTAATTCCATCTCCAAAGACACTATTTCCAAATAATGTCATGTTCTGAGATTCCGGGTGGACATGAATTTTGAGATAACGCCATACAACCCACTACAGCAACTAAATTGTGAAACTCTTCTTTTAGTTGGATTTCACTGGGCAGTAGCCCCTAAAGGGCCACAGAGAAAATCAGAGTGGTCCTTTAGGTTCGTATTTCATAGCATTCCTCATTTACTTTGTGTCTTCTCCCACAGACAAAGAGGTCCTTAATGGAAGGGGCAATTTCGTATTAGTTTCTGCATCCCAGCATCTGGCATATAGTAGGCACCCAATCAACATTTGTTGAGTGAATGAATTTTCACAGGAACAGAATCTCTAAGCCCTGCCTTATTTCACTGAGATTTCTGCATGAACCTGAGATCAGTGAGTCCTCACTACTTTGATGGCTGGAATTACTCAGATTGGCAGAGTAGTTTCCTTTTCTTTTTTCTCTTCAAGGAGGAAACAAAAAACATGAATCAATCCATGGGAACACCCCTCTCCATGGCAGAGACCAAAAATTCACGTGACTCAACTGTGGCAATAAAAGGAGGGCCTTGCCATTTTAAAGTAAGTTCTTGGTCACCATTTCCTCTTTTTTGCTGATAATCTATCTTGAGCTTTCTGCTCCATTCCAGGAACTCCACAGCAACCTGCTGAATTATCTGAAACCTCCTTGTGCTACCTGGTATTAAAGCTCTCTTCCCTTTCTTGAAGTTTGTTTGGGTGGGAGGTAAGAGGAGAAACCGCAGATGTGTCACTGGGAAGAAAACATATCCCTATTCCTGTGGGTTGAGTAGTACAAAGACAGAGTTCAATTGAGGAAATGCAATAACTTAATTCATGCCTGTTTCTAATGCTGCCAGCAAATATGTGATTTAGGCTCAAAAAGGTTAGTGGAGAGGAAAAAAGTTCCCACCGGCCCAATCCACGGTCAAAGTACATTTTCTAAGCCTCCTATCATGTATCCATAGGCGCAACACCGAGCTTTGTCAGAACTTGTGCAAAACCAAAACTCCAGGGAAAAAAATGCAAGTTAGGGGCTTCCCTGGTGGTGCAGTGGTTAAGAATCTGCCTGCCAATGCAGGCGACTTGGGTTCGAGCCCTGGTCTGCGAAGATCCCACATGCCGCGGAGCAACTAAGCCCATGAGCCACAACTACTGAGCCTGCGCTCTAGAGCCCACGAGCCACATCTACTGAAGCCCACACGCCTAGAGTCCGTCCTCCGCAACAAGAGAAGCCACTGCAATGAGAAGCCTATGCACTGCAGCAAAGAGTAGCCCCTGCTCGCCGCAACTAGAGAAAGCCCACACGCAGCAACGAAGACCCAACGCAGCCAAAAACAAAAATAAATAAAATAAATCAATTTTTAAAAATGCGAGTTAATTTATTGATTCACTCGAGACTCAAGTGCTTGGGAATCAGTCCTCCTCTCCCTCCACAGAACATGATGTTTTCTGATGAGGCAGGGAACTGGGCCTCAAATCAATGAAGGCAGCAGAACTGGTCCTTGGTTATTCCTACCTTGACTTCCCACCTCTCACCCTAAGCTGGGCCAACTTTCCTTCCCTGATTTCCAGCCACACAAATCAAAATAACAGTTTAAAGCAGTGGCTTTCAGTTTTTCTGTGCGTAAGACTCATCAAGGGGACTTGATTTTTTAATGCAGATTTCCAGGCACCACCCTTAGATTTTCTGATGCAACAGATCTGTCGTGGGCCTAAGCATTGGCACCTTCCCTAGGCAATTCCATGGACCCCAACTAAAGCTCCAGACTGGAGGAAATAAAGCCTCCCCATCATTCCCAAAACCATACCCCTCTCAGTTTCCGCAAAAGCCCCCTATTTCACACAATAGCAAGTGAGGAAAACTTTACAAAGAATAGCCGCTGATGAAATATGAATAAAAATGTCCCTTTTGATAGAGAGTGGACCCAGAATTCTCCAAATCACTTTTACTGTTAGGCAAGTGAAGATCATTCCGAAGAGATTTTGGAGCATAGACGTCCCCCGGAAGGGACCTTCCCAGAAAAGGGCACCCTATGAACTTCAAAATTCCTGAAAGTTCAAATCACCTACCAATCCAGCCAAACACTGGATTGGAATCTCCTCATACATTATTCCCTTTCATTCTTACAATAACACTGAAATGCCAATCCTATAAGGCAGATGTTGTCACCCCTGTTTTAGCAGATAAAGATACTGAGGTTCAGAGGGGTTCACTGACTCGCCCAAGGCTATCGCGTTAGGAAGTGGCGGCATCCAGTTTTATTCCAAGGCTCCTGACTTGAAGTCCCCAAAGTGTTGTATTTTATCCCGTGGCTGCCTCTGATCACTGGCCCAGGCATAGCTTGAAGGCAGTGACCTAGGTACCAAGTCACTGAAGTGAATTAGAGTTAAAATTAGACGCTGGATGACTGACAGGCCAACCCCAGAGACTGTGACTTATTTTCCAAATTGCAGTCGCTCAGCCTTGTTGCCCTTGACTTCCTTCCCCAGGATATGGGGATATGACTATCCTCACCCTCCCCTATATAACCCAACCCACCCCTCCACACACACACACATACAGAGATTCATCCATACTCAAACTACTAAGCCAAGACTGCGGGGTTCTAAAGAAGATGCCTTAATCATTGATATATAACAAGACCCTGGACGCTCCTTTATCTATTGCTCAGGGAACAGTCCAGCAGAATCCTTCACTGATGGACTTTAGTCTCTCCTCCTACAAGAGCTGGCCTTGAAGCCATGTTAGCTCCCACCTGTACAAAAGAAAAAAAAAACAGGCGAGAGAAGAGCACAAAATGTGATTTTTTTCCCCTGAACCCCACAGCTTCCAGAAATAGCCCTGATCTCCAGCAATAAAGTAAAGATAACATTTTCAAGGTCTGGGATGGGGAAATAAGTAAAAAATAGAATGTTTAATCAATGCAAACATTCTTGGAATCTGAAACATCTGGGAGAGCTGGGGGGAGTGTGTGGGGAGCCGGAAAAGGGGGGGAGGGGTGGTTAGACTTGACATTCTTATCCACTGTTTATCTAAAGCAGGAGCTGAATAACCTGCTCTTAACTGCCCCCAGGAAGCCCACGTGGTGGCTGTTCATTTTTGTTACTAGATGTAAGGATATCTCTCATTTTGAGAAAACCCAAGACTCAGTCATCTAACTTTACAAGATTAATAAAATTAGGGACTGATTACTTATCTATGTTTAGAACTACCTAAGCATATATAATCCACAACTGCCCTAGTGGGTTTAATAAGTTTCTTTTTTTTTTTTTACATGTTACTTCTTAGGAAACCAATTGCTGTGCAAAATAAGGCCTCTCTGCACACTGGCAGTTTAATTCAGAGATGAACTTACCCGAAGGCAAATGACAGTCTTGTAGGAGTATCTGAGCTAACTAAACAGATATCCACAAACTGACATATTAGTTATTCCCTCCATTCCTGTTTTATAACACTCACCCCCAGAATATTCTTGACGGTAAAGCAAATATATGATGAAATACATATGCCAACTTAAGTGAATCAAGTGAAGATAACTCTTGGTATGGCCCATGTTTCCTAACCTGCCATCCAACACAGATCTGGCCCCAAGCTGCAATCCAAGCCCCAGAAGAGCTGTGTTTCACCCTAATGTGTGCTGCCACAGACTTGACCTTCTCCATGCTGGCAAGGGCTGTCCTGCTCTCTGCTAGATCACTGGGCCCTAGCACCTGGTAAGTGAAAAAAAGGAATCATTGAAAGAGTAGTTGCTTAATAAATGGATGAAGGGCTTCCCTGGTGGCGCAGTGGTTGAGAGTCCGCCTGCCGATGCAGGGGACACGGGTTCGTGCCCCGGTCCGGGAAGATCCCACATGCCGCGGAGCGGGCTAGGCCCATGAGCCATGGCCGCTGAGCCTGCGTGTCCGGAGCAAAATAAAATAAAATAAAATAAAATAAATGGATGAAGAAATATTGTTATCACTTTCTTTCCTCTCCTCCACCTTTCCCATGTTACCTCATTGATCCTCACCTCAGCCCTGAGAAGGTGCTATCATCTCCATTCTACAAAGGAAGTTCCAAGAGTAGAGTAACTTGTCCACGGTCACACACAAGGAAGGCAGAGAAGTGAGATTTCAACCCTGATTTACTAGTCACACTTCTAGGATTACACCATGCTGTGTTTCTCCCATCACACATTCTTTCTCCTTGACCTTTGCCCACAAAGCCATGACCCGAAGTTCTTATGTCTGGTTCTTCCATCTCCAAGCCAACAGCTTTTCTCATGAAATAGGTCATCTTCATGGTAAAGAAGGAGCAGCAATAATGCAGGAGTTTCCATGTGTTTCTCATATCTGTGCTGCTCTATACCTAACACAATATCCTATACTGAGTCAGTATAATAAATATTCAATGAACGCCATTAGTATCGTCAACTCAGAGAGGAGAACAAAAGGACAGAGAGGTTAGGGCAATTGCTAACCCCACACTTTGTCATTGCCTTGCTGGGAGGAAGCTCTGTCTCTTTGACATGAGGGTCCTCACAGCCTCGCTCAGAAGAAGCCCTACCCCCCCCGATTGTGGCTACCCTTTCAGCTGGTCTGTTGCTGCCCCAAATTCTCAGTAGCCAGCAGACGCACTTGGCCACCATTTCCATCATGATGTCGCTCCTATATTCTCTTTATTGAACTTACACAAAGAGATTGAGAAGTAGGAGACTTTGGGGAAAAAAAATGACGAATGTTTTCCTTTCACTAAAGAATCCATTATATTATAGAATAAATCCATGACCACAGAATGAGCTGAGAAGTATATCTGTATAAAGTAAATCTTATTTCCCTATTGTTTCTATTTTTAAAGTGTGTTATGACGACCAAAGTTTCACATTAGGCCACACTGACAATGTTCGGTGTGGAAGGGGTTAGAATTTTGCCAATGATATGGCATGTTAGGTGTGTATTACAGTAGGAGTGTCGCAATGACTAAAGCTACAGCATCAGAGATTTGTGAAACTTTGATTCCTATTCAGAGGTTAACTTTTCCTTTGTAGAATTTCTAGTAACTCCCAACTCTTTCCTGACTCCGGACATCTGCAGTTCATCCGCTTTCCTAGATCCTAGTATTTGTTCCCATAGTGGGAGATTGCCTGACTCTCCACTCCAAATTCCCAGAATTGGAATTTTGTTTCCCTCTTTCCTTTGTCTAGATATTTATAATGTTTGCTAGAACGTCGGTAAGGACCATAGATTCACGTTATCTCTAAAGCTTAAGGTTATGCAAAGTGAATAACTCACGATTTTAGCAATAGAGTTAGTCTGATATTTACTAGAATGTTTACTTGGAATGGAGGCTGCCTCTAAGGGTGTTAATATTTTATATTGATTTTTTAATTTATTTGTATTAAGATTCCCTCTGTGATTAAAAGTGTCACTCTATGCTGAAAGGTAACAAAACATCTAGACTGTTTTTCTAACACTGAATTGTCTATTAAGTCACTTCCAAACCTGATAGTATGTCCTAAGAAATTAACTCCCATTCAAATGTACAAATCAGTAGACCCCAACGTATTGTTAAATTCTCAGAGCAAAAAAATCATTTTATTCAGTCCTATTAAAGACTAAAATTTTATTTAATATAAAAACATGACCACCAGACGGCTCAGAGCCCACTTTCCACGAACAGAAAGTAAGCAGCTAAGATTAATGTGGACCCACGAGAATGGCACTCCTCCCTCAGCTCTGAATAACATTTTTGACATTAACTACTTGAGAATTTTACTAAGTGTTTTATGTACATTATCTCTTTGACATGGTAACTATTATTTCAGGTCAGTATTAATTCTTTTGATGATAGGGTGACCCTCCATCAGATTTCAAAATATAGAAATAATGTGTTTGGTTATGGATATATAGCATTGGATTTCTCAGCAGGGTATACAGGTAGATAGATATACTACTAGAAATATGGGCCTGAACGTAGATATAGGCAATAGCAAGGCTAAATCTCTCAGATACTGTGTTGCATGAAAGAAGCCAGACCAAAAAAGTATACACACTCTATTCTATGTATCTGAAGTTGAAGGACAAGCAAAACTGATCTATGGTCAAAAAGTTTTAAAAATGGTTCCTTCCAGAGGATGGTCCTGCCTGACTGAAAAGGAGGATGAAGGGACCTTCTAGGAAGCTGGACTGATTTTATATTTTGAACCAGATAGAGAACACACATATGTAGAAACACAGCAACTGTACACTTAAGATGAGCACCTGTTAAGGACTGAATGGTTGTGCCCCCTCGAAATTCGTATGTTGAAACTCTAATTTTCAATGTGATTATATTTGGAGGTGGGGTCCTTTGAGAGGTGATTAGGTCATGAGGGTGGAGCCCTCACAATAGGATTAGTACCCTTATAAGAAGAGGCATGCCCTCTCCCTCCCTCCCTCTCTCTCTCTCTCTCTCTCTCTCTCTCTCTCTCTCTCTCTCTCTGTTTCCTTCTCCCCAGTGTGAGGGTACAAGAACACAATCTACAAACCAGGGAAAGTGCCCTCATCAGCAACCAACAACACCTTGCTCTTGAGCTTCCTAGTTTCCAGAACTATGAGAGTAAATGTCTGTTTTTTAAGCCACCCAGTCTGTGGGTTTTTTGTTAAAGTGTCTTAATCTAAGACAGCACCTTCGGCACACTGGTTAGGTATGTGTTAACTCAACTTTTTAAAAAAGGGGGAGAAAAGTAAATCTAGGCCTAGGATTCGAGAGTGAGAAGAGGCCTGGAGATACAGATTTGGAAGTCCTTGGCAGAGTTGAGACTTCTCAGGAAAAGCAGGACCAACTGTTGTAGAACTCAACTCCATCCCACTATTCACTGGAGTTGCACAGTTCACAACCTTCACTGCCAAGTGCAGTGGGCCTCAGGAGAGCACATGAAATGAGGAGAACATTCTGTGAATGAATGAGGAGGCTGGAAACCAGGGGAACATCAGAATGTGCAGGACAGACAGAAAAAATGAAACATCAAAAGGGGCACAATTTACCTCTGAAGCCTGGTTCATTGCCTACCAAGCACACCGACTGGTACACACAGATGCTGAGTTAATGAACGGATGATGCAGGAAGGAGCAAATGAGACAAACCACTGAGGCTTCACATCTGGGAGAATGAATGTGGTAAAATTGTTATGAGATGCCGATGGTGAGAAAGCAGTCATAAAGATGAGACGCGAGTAAGGGACGTCCCTGGTGGTCCAGTGGTTAAGACTTCGCCTTCCAATGCAGGGGGTGTGGGTTCGATCCCTGGTCGGGGAGCTAAGATCCCACAAGCCTTGGGGCCAAAGAAACCAAAACATAAAACAGAAGCAATATTGTAACAAATTCAATAAAGACTTAAAAAAAAAAAAAAAAAAAAAGATGAGAGGGGAGTAAATGAGTCCAGGGCCTGGTTTGGAGACGGCAGGGCAGGAGCGGATGAGGAACAGAAGAAGCAAGGGCTTGGGTGGGCTGCTAGATGGCTGGGTCCTTAGGAAGAGCAACGGGCCTTGGGAAGAGAAAATACACATGTGCTGGAGATAAACCCCACTTTCTTCACATTCGCCTTGAACGCCAACTCAGCTTAGCAGAAAGAAAATGAGAAAAACTGTATTCAAAGCATTTACTACCTGAAGGGACTTCAGCTTTAGGAGAAGAGCACTCAGTTAGGCAATAAGTGTGCAATTTAGGGGAAATGGGATCTGCTTCTTGGAATCTATGACAAAGCAAGGTCGCTGGAGCAACAGTCTGCGGGTGTTTCTCTTTTTTTTTTTTTTTTTTTTCTTTTAATGGGTCATCTGGTGGGGCCTTAACACTTGCATTACATCTTTCCCCAGGCAGAAGAGCTGCTACCTGCAGAAAGTGACTGACTTCTGTCCGGGCTTGTAATGGTGCAGCCTGGGGATGAGCACGTTCAAATGTTCCTCTGGACGAAGTTTGGCTCCCATTGGCCACCTTTCATCTGGAGCATCTCCTGCACTTTACAGGAGATAGTTAATTAGGCTTCCTGAGGCTTCAGGCAGGAATATGCATGGCAGACTGCACTTAGGTAGGTGACTGCGTAAGAAGACATGCTCACAGACTAATTACTTTGTATTTGTATGTATCATCTCCTTTCACACGGGATCTCAAGGCAATTTCCCAAGGTAAGTAGGGGAGTTAATTGCTTTATTCCTGGGAGGTCTCTAGCCTATCTGGGACAGGAGGGTCTAGTCACAAATTATTTCTTCCTGTACTCACGTTGACACAGGGGTCCTTGAAACTTGAGAACCCAGAAGAAGAAGGATGACTAAGAAAAAGGCAAAGCAGTCCACAGATGTCCTGTCATGGAATCATAGAATGTTAGAGCTGGAAGTGCCTTCAGACATCATCCTGATTCGTGCTGTCCAACATGGCAGCCGCTGACCACGTGGGACCACAGAGCACCTCAAATGTATTGGTCCAGTTGAGATGTGCTATGTAAACTACGCACTGGACTTTGCAGAGTTAATACAAAAAGGGATGTAAAATATCTCATTTGTAAATTTTACACTGATTACCTGTTGAAATGGTAATAATTTAGATATAGGGGGTTGAACAGACCATTATCATTTTACTTGTTTCTTTGGACTTCTTAAAATGCGGCTGCTAGGAAATTTTTAAATCCATATGTTTCTCACATTATATTTCTACATGACTGTGCTGATCTAGATGACCTCCCTCATTTTAAACATAACTAGCCTAATACCTAAAAAGAGGAGAGTCTGATTTGCCTACAATGAGGCTGTTAGCAGAGCCGGGGCTGGAACTCAGATCTACGAACCAACTTCCTCGGTCAAGTACTGTCCATTATACTTCAATGAGCAACTGCCCTGGCTTCTCCAACTCATCTCCTCTTAAGAGTTGACACCATGGAGTTGCTGACAGGGCTTGGGTGCCCTCTCCCATGATCAGAATCAGCATGCTCTCCAACCCACCCCAGGGCAGCATATTCTCTAAAAGCAGTGTACCTACTACACCCAACAAACCCCTGACCCACCACACTCTGTCCTACCCCGACCCATACTTGCAAGCAGGTTGCTACCCAAGGCCTCTCCAATGTAGAAATTCTAGAGTCAATACTGCCTCTTCTCGCACACTCTTGCCCAGCCAAACTTAAAAGTCCAAGAGCTCACCTGTAATCATAAAACCAATGACTGTCTCAAAAGTCAATTATGCATGGTCTCAGCAATCTAAACTTTCCAGACTAATGTCATAAGGAACAACAACAAAAAGGCTTTCCTTCTCTAAAACTCTACCCACCAGCCTGATATCAAAGGAATTTGCAATTGAGCAATTCCCTTCCACAACAACTCAATTCTCTTCCTCTGGATCATCCCAAAGAAGGAAAAGTGGCAGTTGAGCCAGAGATAGCTGTTGACCTCATGTTCCCAGATGTTCAAAATTTCACTTTGGCTATCTCAAGAGCAACCTCATTTTCATAAGTCTGTATTTGTGACAATTAGCCTAGTGTACTCTGCAGTATTCCAGGGGGCTGGAATTTCCACACACCTGGAAAGGAAACAACATAGTCCTCTTTCATTATCAGGTGGACTTTGGCAAGGAACCAGTTTTTACCCTGTTTTTCACTTGGAAAAACTGAAGCAATTGTGTCATTGGAGCAATCAATATCATCCATGGCCATCAAGGCCACTCCACTGAGAAGAGAACAGGAAGGAAACTAGCACATATTGAGAACCTCTACCTCTGAGCCCCCTAGAGGTTACCCTTGAAAAACCCACCAAGCAGGGGAATGTGTCTTCAAATATCTAGCTTTCCCTTCAGCCTGTTTCTCCCTTTCTGCCACTTCCAAGCCCTTCTTCAGTTCATCAATGTCTTCAGGTCTTTATGTTCCAGGAATCATACCTAATGCTTTCAGATACTTTATCTTACCTATGTCCTCATTAAATACTATAGAACAGATCCACTGTATAGAAGCCTCTCATTTAAAATCACCCCTTGGAACCCTTGTACCCTGTTGGTGGGAATGTAAATTGGTACAAGCACTGTGGAAAACAGTATGGAGATTTCTCAAAAAACTAAAAATAGGACTACCTTATCACCCAGCAGCTCTACTCCTGGGTATATATATATCTGAAAAAAACCCCAAAACACTAATTCGAAAAGATACACGCACCCCTATGTTCATAGCAGCATTATTTATAATTGCCAAGACATGGAAGCAACCTCAGTGTCCATCAACAGATGAATGGATAAAGAATATGCAGTATTATATACAACAGAATACTACTCAGCCATAAAAAAGAATGAAATTTTGCCATTTGCAGCAACATGGATGGACTTGGCAGGCATTATGCTAAGTGAAATGTCAGACAGAGAAAGACAAATACTGTGTGATTTCACTTATATGTGGAATCTAAAAAATACAAGAAACTAGTGAATATAACAAAAAAGAAACAGGCTCATGGATATAGAGAACAAACCAGTGGTTACCAGTAGGGAGGGGTAAGCAGGGAGGGGCAACTATTCTGTATAAAATAAGCTACAAGGATATATTGTACAACACAGGGAATATAGCCAATATTTTATCACTATAAATGGAGCTTAACCCTTAAAAATTTTGAATCACTATACTGTACCCCCGTAACTTATATAATATTGCACAGCAAGATTTTATACTTTTATTATTTTATACTTTTATACTCCAATAAAAGATTTTTTTAATAAAAATAAAAAATAAAATCACCCCTTAACCTTGAACGCCAGACAGGGCATCAAAGGCTTCTGACTCCTAGGCTGGTAGAGTTCTCTTATACTAAACCACCACCATGATTCTTCCTTGGCTCTACCCAAACCTCCAAATAAGCCCTTCAAAAAAGCTTGAGGGCTTCCCTGGTGGCGCAGTGGTTGAGAGTCCGCCTGCCGATGCAGGGGACACGGGTTCGTGCCCCGGACCGGGAGGATCCCACATGCCGCGGAG